>NC_043977.1:15941651-16051651 GCF_902148855.1 Sphaeramia orbicularis
TAGTTGTACCAGGCATCTGGTACAACTGAATGTCTGAAAAAAATTCATGGGGCCCAGCATTTTTGGGGGGCCCATAGAGCAGTGGATAGGTCCAGTGGATACATGGTAGAAGTTGTGAAAATTTCATGTGAGATCCGCTGTAGAACAGAGGAATAGAAGTCGGGAGTGGCATGTTGAAAGTATGTTAACATTCAGTTTTGTTTTCATGCTAGCATAAGTGACGTTATGTATGGGACCCCCCCGACAGATCGACGAGATAATGAATTTTATGAAAGGGTCCACAACATGTACCTTTCATGGGGCCCACAATTGGTAGCGGCGCCCCTGCCAGGAATTAAAATGAACAAGAAATTGAAGAAAACAAAGGGTGGTCTAATAATTTTTTTCAGCAACTGTATAAAAGTACATGTGCTTAGACCACGGGGCTCAAACATGCGGCCCGGGGGCCAAATGCGGCCCGCCAAAGGTTGGATGAATTTGCAAAGTGCAAAACTTCCACAGTCAAGGCTGTGGAACTCATTTTAGTTCAGGTTCCACAAACAAACCAATATAATGTACAGTAAAATAATAACAGCATAATAACCTACAGAAAATAATGACTGCATATTTTCTTCTCAGTTTGATTTGAAACAAATAATATTACATCATGACTATAAATAATGACAACTTCAAATTTTTGTTTTTGTTTTAGTGCAACAAATAACATTAAATTCTGAAAATATTTACATTTACAAACTATCATTTAACAATAAAATGTGAATAATCTGAAATGTTTGAAGAAAATTAAGCACAATTTTAACAATTTTCTGCCTGTTAGAAAGTGTTCAGTGTCTTTTTAGATCTGATCCATAATGCACAAATATGATTAAGTTGAGGCATAATATTGTTAAAAATTGCACTTTTTTTTTTTTTTTAAAGAAATTTTTGTTTTTGTTTTACTGCAAAAAATAACATTAAATTCTGAAAATATTTACATTAACAAACTATCATTTTATAATAAACTGTGAATAAGCTGAAATGTTTAAAGAAAATTAAGCACAATTTTAACAGTTTTCTGCATGTTATTAAGTGTTCAGTGTCCTTTTAGATCTGATCCATAATGCACAAATATGATTAAGTTGAGGCATAATATTATTAAAATTGAAGTTGTTTTTTTTAAAGAAATTTTTGTTTTTTCAGGTAATTCACATCTTTTTTGTTTGGATAGTTTATAAAAGTATTTTCATAATTTAATGTTTTGGTTTTTTTTCACTAAAACAAAGACAAAAATTTGGAGTTGTCATTATTTATAGGTTATTATGTTATTATTTTACTGGTGCGGCCCACTGGAGATCAAATCGGGCTGAATGTGGCCCCTGACAGAAAATGAGTTTGAGACCCCTGGCTTAGACTGTAAAAGGAATTTCAGATTACAGATTTACAGATTTCTTTATTGTCATTTGACAGCACAGTGTACATACAGCGCAAAGTACATCAAACGAGATTTCGATCGATGATTAGGGTCATCGGGCCGCTGCAACTGGTGTCCTACCATGGAACCCTTTTCTTTGAAATTTGCAGTGAAGAACAAGATAATGCAAAGCACAGATATAAGACATAAGACAATATAAACACAGTACATGTGGTCACGTGATGGAACTTTTTCAGTGGATTCGGTTGTGGGAGGGGGACAGGAAGAGAAGAAGAATGTTGTGAGACAGATGGAGATGGGGGTGGGGGGTTAAATGCTTGTATGTGGTGAGTACTTGAAAGGCTGTTTGAGGAAGCTGGAGTATCTGAGGAAATCTCCACATGGGAAGGCCCCAGTCTGTCCACACTGGCTTCAAAACCCAGGGCTGTCTCTGGTGACTTTGGGCCAAATGTTTGACATTTTCAATTTACATCCATGCAAACATCACTATTTGCTTAGCAGTGCTTTATGTGCTTTGTGATTTACATCCTATACTTTGGTCTCATTTGCACAGATTTTAAAGGTGCATCATTTAGAGGTGAATCTGACCCAGATGCCTTTGTATTACATTCCATCACTCCCCACTACAGGGTGGGGAAGCAAAATTTACAATATTTTGAGGCAGGGATTGAAAGACAGTGTATGACCAATTAGTTTATTGAAAGTCATGAGAATTTAAATCTTCAAATCATATTTTACTGCATTTCTAACGGTCTTGTTGTCTACCTCAAGTTCAATTGCCATTTTTCTCATGGATTTGGTTGGATCCTTTAGGATTTTGGATTTGAGAGCTTTAATAAAAGCTTTGGTACGTTTTTTGTTGCTTCCTCCACTTCCAGACTTTCTCGTAATAGTTTTGCTCATAGTCATTCTCTTCTTTCCATTATAAACAGTCTTTATGGACACTCCAACTATTTTTGAAATCTCCTTTGGTGTGACGAGTGCATTCAGCAAATCACACACTCTTTGACGTTTGCTTTCCTGATTACTCATATGGGCAAAAGTTTCTGAAAAGGTATGGATAATAGTGTTAGGTATGATTATGACATCAATATATGTTTGGTTTCGAAACAATTGACGTAGTGCCTGCTGAGAAAAAACAACTAAATGTTCATTGTAAATTTTGCTTCCCCACCCTGTAGTATATATCCAGACACACACAGGAATGTGGACTGCAGCCTGGTGTGTTGTGTTTACCCTCTCGCAAGGCTTTCGACTAAGAAACAAGCGACGGCATTGAAGAAAAAAACCCCCCAAAAAAACCAAGATACATCCGAGTCTATTGTACTGCTGTCGAACGAACAGTGCTCACCTGGTCTGAACACACACAGATACATGGCTTTCTCTTGCTCTCTGTCTGTTCGTATCTTTGTTTCCTTTGTCGTCTTCTTGCACCGCGATTCTCATCCTTTTGATCCACAATTGAGTGGGAGCTACTGTCAGTCTTACTCTGCAACTTCAGTTTAGTTTTTAGTGCTTTTCTCGCCTCGGCTTTTACTCCCCCTGCTTCATCTGTCCCTAAGATGTATCGACGCTGTTTGTGTTTGTGTGTTTGTGAGTGTGTGTGTGTGTGTTCAATGAGGTGCCACCTGCCACTGCACTCAACGTCCTGGCACCAAAATCTAATCTCTCTCCCTCTCTTTCTGTCTCTCTCTCTCTCTCTCCTTTCATTACTGTTCCTTCCCTTTGTCCTCCCTCACCCTCTTTTTAGGTATTGGATGTTATCCTCCCATCTGAGCCACGGACAACATCCCGACCTGACCAGGTGAGTCTCTCTCTCCGTCTCCTTCTGTCTTTGTCTTTGTCGTCCAACCAGCCCCTCTCTCTCTCGTACTCTCTTCACTGCATATGCCTTTGAGGGCTGCTGCAAATATGCTGCGTCACCGTGCTGGGGTTTCATTTAGACACAGCTGCTGTTTCATTGTAGGACGAGTAGTAGTAGAACACATGCAACCCTTTTCTGTCCCTACTGTCTTTCTAGCATTTCTGTTATTTTTTTTTAATTAAAAGTCCCAAATGATTTAGCATATGCAACCATCTTCATTAGCATTGCATATGTGTGAAACAACAGGCTGCCGTGTGTGTGTGTGTGTGTGTTTGTGTGTGTGTGTGTATATATGTGAGTGTGTGTAACCCATGTCTAGACACTCCCAGACAGTCTTTGTGTGGACCAGTTTTGCTTTCACGTGCTTCACTTGCACAGTATGATCACTAATTGAGACACTTCACATTCATGCTGTTGTCTTAAACTGAGCTGTAGCGTCCATTTCATCCCCCCCCCCCCCCTCATCTTTTTTTCCACCAGTTTAAGAAGTAAAATTGAAATGCAGTTTTCTAGCTCCTCATTCAGAGATAATATACTCACCAAGCTCGGGTCGCTGAGTTCATGTTGCTGTTATTAGAGTAGGTGGAGCTGTGGAGCTGTGTTGGCACCAGGGCACAACAGCACAACAGAGATGTCAACATATTAACCCCTAAGGAATATGATAATATTGTTAATAACTGGATAAGTAATTACACATATTTAGAATGTGGGCTGAATGCATTAATCTCTGTCATGCTCGCATCCTCAGATTTAAAGTCAAAGGGTTCATCAGTACAAAATCCATCACCCAGATCTGCACTTTTGTTACTAATACAACAAACTAAGACTGTGGTTCCCTACCTTTTTTGGCTCGTGACCCCATTTTAACATCACAAATTTCTGGTGACCCCAGACATTCAAAACGGAGACTTTTTTTTTTTTGGCTAAAATTAATGTTTTTGATATTGTAATAGTTTGCTATAATATGTTGCAAAGAAATGTTAATTTTAGACAACATTTAGATTATATAATGTAAATTTTTATTAGTAAGTTTCAATTTTTTCTAATAGATTATTAGAAATTTCAGGTGACCCCAGACATTCAAAACGGAGACATTTTATTTGCTAAAATTAATTTGTTTTTGATCATGTAATAGTTTGCAATAATATGTTGCAAATAAATGTTAATTTCAGGCAACATTTAGGCTATATAATGTAAAAAAAATTTTGGAAAGTTTTAATTTTTAATTTTTTTTTTTTTATAAATTAGAAATTTCTGGCGATCCCAGACATTCAAAACAGGGGCATTTTATTTACTAAAATGTATTTGTTTTTGATTGTGTGATAGTTTGCTATAATATGTTGCAAATAAATGTTAATTTTAGGCAACATTTAGACTATATAATATAAATTTTTATTAGTAAGTTTTAATTTGTTATCAATTACTAGAAATTTCAGGTGACCCCAAAGTTGAAAAACACTGAACTAAGGTTTATTTATTTTTATTTATTTATTTTTTTAAAACAAATTTTATTGGTCATCAAGGTCAAACATTGATCACACAATCATGAACACTCCTTGACAACAAAGCTCATTTAACAATGTTACTTATTGTACCAGTTAATTTCCAAGAAGGAAAGGAAGAAAATGAATTGTACAAGTCAAAGCTAAAGAGAAGAAAAAACACAAAAGTTAATTAAACAAAAAACCCAAAAAACAAAAAAACAAAGCAAAACAAAAAAACAACAAAACAAAAAATATATAGACACCCCCCCCCCCCCCCCGCAAAAAAAAAGAAAAAGAAAATCCTCAAGATATCGTGCCGTTTCAACAGATATCGTGATACAGATGTTCACCTATGCATAAAAATATCATTTTTCAATTTTAATTGTGGCGTCATTTCTTCAATTATGTACATTTGTCTCAGTCTTTCGGTCCATTGTTGTACTGAGGGGAGTTAATTATTTTTCCAAGAAACAGTTATCATTTTCTTTGCAATTAAAAACCAACTAAGGTTTTAAGATGGAAAAGACACTATGTTCATTAGAGTCCTTATGAATTTATCATGAAAGATTAAGACAGGTTATGATTAGAGTTGGAAGAAATGAATCTTTCATGTTTCAACTTCAATTAGTTATTGAATATTATTGAGAAAAAAGAAAGAAATATGACTCATTTTGTGGCAATTTTCAGTAGCCCAGGAAGGTGGATGAACTGTATTTTAGTTTAATAGTGGTTGAAGCCTTTATTTACTTCAGCTGCAGAAGGAACCAGGCCTTTATGTGAAGAAAGGCATTTATTAGTAATTTTATCTTTAATGAATAGAAATGGTCGTATTCAGTATGAAACCTTGCTTTGATCTACTTATATTTGCAATGTTTAAAGTACTGCAATGTCACCTTTCTTTAAAAAAAACAAACAAACACAAAAAACCCACACAAAAAACAGAGCAGTGTGCTTTGTATCAATGATGTCCTGTGTAATATGTTGTGAGACTGTTTTGAATAAAAATTTGAATTGAAAAAAAAAAAGTAAACTATCAAAGCTTTAAAATGATTTTTTTTTTTGTTTGGTCAGTTGTTTGATAAAATTTGATTAAAATATTAGACAATACACATGAAAGAAAAGAGAAAAGTCCTGCAATGCACTTTTCCACAAACATAACACTCCCTTAACCATTACAGAATAAAGCCCTCTAACATCTTCGTGAATCTGTTCTTTGCTTAATGGGGGTTTTATTGTATAAGTGTTGCCTTCCTTATATACTTGTAATTTTCTACAAATGGAAACTAATTTGAAGAACTAGGACACACACCTGCAGTAACCAAGGTCAGACGATAGCACTTCAGGTGAAAAATCTACAAATGTTGAACACAGCTGGATTATCTTGTTGAATATGTTAATTATGCTTAACTCTTTATAAGGCACTCACAGAAATACTCTGAATTTCAATATTTCAACCTTAGTGTGTTATTGGAAGACCTAACAAGATTTTATTACTTTTGTGAAATTTTTCAAAAATGTTTTGTGTAGAAAATCAAGGTCAATGAAGTTATCATATTTGGTTCCTTACCAATAAGTGGCAAAAAAAATAATAAATTAATAAATAAATACAAGAAGTAAATATAAAAATACAAGAAAAATACATGTAAGGTGAAAGGAACAAAAGGAATATTTTAGTATTTTAGAACTTTTGCTTCACTGTCTTGTAAAGTATGTGGAAATGACCAAAAATAGTCACTTGGCTGATAAAGGGTTAACTAGCAGCACATAATATGACAAGTACCAGATGTTTTTCTGTATTATTTTGTATTTGAGGACTGAACACTGGCTGTCATTAGTGACCTGGCTTAAATATGGTAGCGTCTATTTATTACTCACCCAATGATTTTCTGTTTCTCTTAGACAAGATCATGAAAAGAATCAGGTTCTTTTATTTGAGGGTCTACAACCTTTAATATCCACACACATCTTGGAAAAATGACTGCTGAATAGTTTCCATAGTTGATTTTTTTTTTTTCTATTAACTAACCTATTAATTATTCTAGCTGGTTATAATATGGAAACATTTGTCTTATTTCTCCAGACATTATTAACTCCCATCTGTAACTCTCAGCGACAGCTTATCAATGAATACACTTCACATTTATTGGCTTTTTGGATGGTCCCGACTGACTGAGGGTGACAGTGTTCACAGGAAGCTTTTTATACTGTTGACTCTCCATCTCAAATAACATAAATCTACAAAAAATATTGATCATTCACCCTCCTGTGTACACTTCACTGTCCCTCACCTTAACCCACTCATTTTCTCTGAACACAGTGACGTTCTTTTTTTCGTAGCAGGGCACTTTTTCTCTCTTTATATTCAAGAACAGTGAAAGTCTCTGATGTGAGAAAATATGCACTAAGCCTATCCTCATCTTTCCTCCCTCCTGCTGTTTTTATGACAGGAAGCGTTAGTGGCATTTCCAAGCAGGTCTGTTTGACCTTCTCCTACTTGTTTAGCCTTCTTCACTTCTCAGGTGGCTGAACTAGGAAGACAAGGCTGCATGTTACTTTATTTTACATTTTGCCAGTCATCCAGTTTCTACAACCCCAAGATGGAAATGCAGATTATAACACAATCTCCGTTATAGGCAATGTCAGGATTTCTGCGAGTCATTAAAAAGCATTAAAAATAGGGATGCACCGATACCACTTTTTTCCAGACCGAGTACAAGTACTTACATTTGAGTACTTGCCGATACTGAGTACCGATACGAGTACTTAATAATCCCATTCCAGTTCTTAGTTCCTTTTGTAAATGTGCTTTATTGTCGTTGTCATTAGTCTGACTGGAAAAAAGTGCTGCTACTGACATGTGTTGGAATGAGCGTTTCTCAATTAATCCACCAGGGGGCGCCGCTCTGAATTAACCATACTGGACAATTACCACGAAGAAGAGTAAAGTTTTTTTAGAAGAAGAAACTCAGTAATAACAAACATGGAGACATGGAGGTAACACTAATGTTATACTAATATTGCAGCGTTTTTGCTGGTAAGGTTTAAAAGCGAAGCTTCAGCAGGTAGAGAAAAGATAAGTGAGCAATAAGTTTCGTTTTCACTTCCGCTAGGGATGCACCGATACCACTTTTTTCCAGTACGAGTACTTACATTTGAGTACTTGCCGATACCGAGTACCAATACGAGTACTTAATAATCCCATTCCAGTTCTTAGTTCCTTTTGTAAATGTGCTTTATTGTTGTTGTCATTAGTCTGACTGGAACAAAGTGCTGCTACTGACATTTAATGTGTTGGAATGAGCGTTTCTCAATTAATCCACCAGGGGGCGCTGCTCTGAATTATCCATACTGGACAAATACCATGAAGAAGAGTAAAGTTTTTTGAGAAGAAGAAAGTCAGTAATAACAAACATGGAGACGACAGAGGTAACACTAATGTGATACTAATATTGCAGCGTTTTCACTGGTAAAGTTTAAAAGTTTCGCTTCAGCAGGTAGAGAAAAGAGAAATGAGTGATAAGTTTTGTTTTCACTTCTATTGGCGGCGATCCGCACCGCTCCATACACCCGCTGGTATTCTCATTCTGTTTACACATCCACCAGCACCTGGTAAACAGATGGAATGTATGCAGAGGACGGACAGAACGCTGTGTCCGTATCCGTCTGTGTCTTTAACGTTACTTGCAGTCAGCGTTACTTTTATCACCGTCACTTATTTTGAAAAATCTCCACACTCTTCACACTCCGCACCCATTATTCCTCCTCCTCGTACCTGCTGCACTGAACTGTGAATGTCACACGGCCGTAAGTGGTATCGGTGCATTTGTATCGTATTACTCGTATCGGTATCGGTGCATCCCTAACTTCCGCTGGTGGTGGTCTGCACTGCTCCGTACCCCCGGCCCAGCCCTGGGTAGTTGTCATAAATCTGTCAGTAGTTTTTCTCTAACTCACACAGTCGCTCTTTGAACAGACCCTCTACCTCCACGGTTCCCGCTGGTATTCTTTGTCTGGGTACTCATCCGCCAGCACCTGGAAAACGGACGGCATGTACGCAGAGGACGGACAGAACGCTGCGTCCGTATCTGTCTATCTTTAACATTACTTGCAGTCGTCATTAGTTTTATCGACATCATTTATTTTGAAAAATCTCCACACTCTTCACACATTATTCCACTGCTGCGTACCTGATGCCCTGAACTGTGAACGTCATGCGGCCGTAAGTGGTATCGGTGCATTTGTATTGGATTACTTTTACGAGTACGAGTACACACACTGAGTATCGGAGCCGATGCCCAATACTGGTATCGGATCGGTGCATCCCTAATTAAAAGTCATTAAATAGATTTTGTGAAAATGAAGGCCTTAAATGGCATTAAAAAGCAGTTAACTTGATGTCCAGAGGCATTAAAAAATTAAATACACTTGATGGAAAAAAAAAGCATTGTTATTCATGATTTATTTTGATTATATAAACATTTAATAGTTTTGATTGGAAGTATAGTTTGATGATTGACAGGCCGAACCCTTTAATTGTCTATTGTTTATGCCCGATATGTGAAGTCGCAACACCGCATGTTTGGAATGCAGCGCGCTGTGAGCGTGCTCATGTAGTGGCGAAAGAGCGGAGGGAATATTAGCAAATGCCCGAAAAAATTGGAAAATGCAAGTTTCAGCAGAAGTGATTGGAGGAGGAACTATTCAGAACCTGGTTAAAGCCTGTCGACAGTAAACCATCATAAAACTATATATAAAACTGTGTCTGCAGTTGGACATGGCCATTAAATTTGTATAAAGTGACATTAAAAAGCATCAAATTAGATTTTGTGATACCTGCAGAAACCCTGAGTAAGAGCTGGAATAGTCTTACAACAACTATTCGAGAAATCTCCACCTTTTCTACATTTAAAAAATAGCTTAAAAAAAAATGGTTAAAATCTAATCAAACCTGTGAGCACCTGTGACGTCTTGTTGGCCGCATTATGTAATAAATTCCCATTATGTAATAAAAGTTCAAAATGTAATATGAATGTCACGTCATCTTGTAATAAAGCCGCATTATGTAATAAACTGACACATTTTGTAATAAACTATGTCAACACATTATATAATACATTTTTTCACATTGTGTAGCAAGTTATTACAATTTGAGAAATTTATTACAAAATGCACTTGATACATTTTTATAAAAAAAAAATGTAATAACATGGTTCAATATGTAATAACAATCCAAATTAATATTATTTCAGAGCAATTTAGAAGAAATTAGTCACAGGAGCTACAGGTAATGGAATCAGAACTTTAACCACACAGTCTAAAGATTAATTTAGCACATTACATTTTCCTGGAAATAAAAATGTGTCAAGTGCATTTTGTGATAAATTTCTGAAATTGTAATAACTTACTACATGATGCAAAAAAATTTACTACATAATGCATTGAGGTAGTTTATTACAAAATGCATCAGTTTATTACATAATGCGGCTTTATTACAAGATGACGTGACATTCTTATTACATTTTGAACTTTTATTACATAATGGGAATTTATTACATAATGCGGCTCAACACGTCTGATCAGCATTTTATTTCCACCTCAATAGCTATTCTTCTTGGCAGTTTTTACTGTATTTATTGTATTAACAACGTATTGTATAATGGACACTTTTATATAGTTATGTGTTTTATATATTGTATTGTCGTGTTTGTATGTTTAGTCTGTCTTTGAATGTTGAGGACTATAGATGGAAAACAGCTTCCACGCTAAATCCAGCATATTTACACAAAGTAATGTTTTTGTACTGAGTGTTCATTAAAGCTGTACCTACCGATCTGGCATTTCTCACAGCACTTAGTGAAAATCTGAACATGAACAACCCGCCTCCCTCCAAAGCCCCGCCCACTTCCCCCTGCCTGAGCTCTGATGCTCCCCTCCTCTCACTTGACGCACACAGTGGGAAGCGGAGGTGCACTCCATTTTTTCATTCCTGTCAGGTAGTAACTTTCTTTTTAGCTTATTATTAGCTTACCAGCTGACAAGCCGTAAGCTATAGTCATCATGTGGCGGCGGCGTCATCGTTGTCTGTCATCGTCTGTCGTCCAAACTTGGTATACAGTTTCTTTATGATGTTGTCAACAAAAGTTAGTGAAATTATTTGGATCCAGATCTGATTCTGGATTTGGTGCGACTTTGAAAAATTTCCCCATTATAAAAGATAGGAAGTGGATCGATGCAATAACTCAGTAAATATAAATGATATCCAGTGTAAATTTCTACAGTCCAGCCCTGATGGGGAGATGACCAAAACATAATGTCCACATGCTGATCAGGATCTTCTTCTGGATTCAGGAACTTATGGAAAATTTAACATGGGCTCTTACGGGGGAAAAAATTCAATCGTCTTCTTCTCCAAAACTACAGTTCTGATTGACTTCAAACTTGGTATACAGCTTCTGTATGATGATGTCAACACAAGGAATTGAAATTATTTTGATCCCGATCTGATTCTGAATTTGGTGTGACTTTGAAAAATTTTCCCATTATAAGAGATAGGAAGTGGATTGATCCAATAAATCGGTATCGATGATATCAAGTTGGAATTTGAATTTTTTCCAGATCTGATTGCAATATGATCAAAACATGGGCTATTTCTGTAATATAATAAATACACAGAACTGGGTGATAATAAATGGCATCTGGATACATTTCCCAAAGCTTTTAATTTGGCCGGTAAGCTACAGGGCCATTGGTCCTATTTTTTGTTATTAGAAAGAGAAAATGAAAATCAATCTGTTTTTTTAAATTTAGTTTATCTGTTTTGACACTGAAAAAGAAAAATGCCTTGAAATTCAATTTTAATTATTGTGTTTTAAAACAAAAATCAATTAACCACTAGTTTTCCTTTAGTTTCTGAAAAGAAAATCCAATTACCAAACAAGAAAGGCACTCAGAGAGAGCAGACCTCTGCCAAGACAGATCTGCCCCCCCCCCCCGATCAGCACCAAAATTTAAGCATTTCTTCCTTGTGCCAGTAACAACATTTCCTAAAAATGTCATGAAAATCCGTCCATAACTTTTTGAGTTATCTTGCTAACAAACAAACACATGCACGCACGCACACAAAGCAAAGTGATCACAATACCTCCTGGCAGAGGTAAAGATACACTGACCTGTCGTCTGGTCAACTTTATTTAACATCCATCTGTCACACTCGCCCTTACTCAAATTCAAGAAACATTCTTTTAACAGTGAAGCATTTCCTACTCTGTAATGTTCCCATTTATTTCACAACACTTAAAAGACATTCAGGGACCAAAGACACCAAATGATGAAATGTTTCAGGTGAACTTTTATTCTTCCTGAAATACATTTTATGTTTCAAGGTGCGTCACACATTCTCCAAGACCACATCACCCTCTGTAATGTGTGCAGAATGTAGTTTTGTGTTGTTTTGTTGAAATACACACTGGCTTTTCAGCTTTAATGCATCACAGAAGTGCAAATGACTTTTGCCAAGGACACTGATCCAACCTCAGGACACGACGGATCCTGGATTCTGGTCTTGTTGCTGGTTACATCTGTTCATTGTTGCTCCATAGCATTTGGTAACTGTCTTTGCATACTGAGTCTTTTAATTGCATTATGCATCACATTGTTAGGGTCAAATATCCAAATATCTGCCCATCTTTCTTTGACAAACTGGTGATTGGCGTATGGATACTCCTGAGGCACTAGACATTTCCTGGATGCTGCTTTTGAATGAAATCACAATTACAAGTACCTTTTCACTCTTGTTCATACATCACAGTGTTATTTCATTATTGTACCTGTTGCCATTTTTTTTCTTTTCTTGAATGTGTACAGCCTGAGTGGCACAAATGGATATGTATTACAGGTGAAATGAAGCTAACCAGATAAAAAAAAGAGAAATATTTGGTGTTCATGCTGTCTAAAATGCCAAAGTAAATTTTAACAGTCCTGGATTTGTTTTTTTTATTTAAATTTAACTTTGTATTTACATTTATATTATACTGTCCCAACTATTTCTTAGTTTAAGTATTTACAAAAAATATCCATAATATCACTCTTGGCTTTGAGTCAACTGCAACTTTTACATTGCAATGAAAAGCAATGAATATTGACTACAGTATTATTATTATTATATTGTTTTATTGGTATTTTTAAGAAAAGGGGGATGTAGTTGAGGTTACTTCAGTAGTTTTAATTAGCTAATTGAATTTTTCTGTAGAAAAAACCATATCAGAATCAGTTTTTTATTCAAAGTAAAATATTCTGACTGGAGGGAATCTTTGAAACGGGCTTCCTTTAAATTTTTTTTTGAAGTAATCCCTTAGATACATGAAAACACTAACACTGCTCTTATGTTTGAGTATAAACAGTAATGTTTTTAGTGATAAAGTTGATGCAAAACTGAAGGAAATTAGAAGTTTTGTAGTAGGAGGTTATTCTATAATTCATCATGTGATTTCCATATTTCACATTTTTATGGTATATGGCATTAATGTTTGGTTTGTAACATATTTGATTTTGATTTTATTTATTTGCACATCATAGACAGGAAGAGAAAAATAAAATAAAGAAATAAAGAAATAAATAAATTTTCATGCAAGTAATGCTGTTGTGCAGGAGAGGACGGAAGCCAAAAGAGGCTTATGTAAATACCTCCCCAGAAATAAACAATACACAAGAAGAAAGAAAAAAAAAAAAGAATTAAAAATACAATATAACTGAAATAATAGCCTAAAGTAAAAACAACAGAAAAACAAACCAAATGATATAAGACCCTTAGAACTCTTTTATATTTACAGTGCAAAGCCACTGGTGTTACACTGAAGGTACTAATAATAAGTGACACTTGCTCTGCATCCGTCTGAGACACTGACATCACAAACCTCATCACCAGCATTTATCGCAACAAGTTAATAATGAGAAATACATCAGTGTTCAATGAAATATATCTGAACCTTTGTGTGGACAAAGTATCAGATGTGAAATCCATTATTGATTGTCACAAAAGTAGAAAGCAAATAGAATGTTATACAATTCAACAGGGTTACAAGGAGTATCTAAGCAGACTGTCACCAAGAAACACTATTAACAGATGATACGACATTAAAGAGAATGAGCTCATTTGACACCATGTAGGAGGGTTTAGTGCAGTGGTTCCCAACCTTTTTAGGCTTGTGACCCCCTTTTAATATCACAAATTGGCGACCCCAGACATTCAAAATGGAGACTTTTTTTTTTTTTTTTTTTGCTAAAATTAATGTTTTTGTTTTTGATGTTGCAAATAAACATTAATTTTAGACGACATTTAGTCTACATAATGTATATTATTATGGACGGAGGCAGAAAAGCCAGGTGTAGATTACTGCACAAAGTGAGAATTTTATTTTCCTTGGTCAGGATATGTACAGTCAGTCCAGCTTGGATTTACAAGGCTGACAATTAATACTGAACAAACAATAACTCAAACTATGAATTATGAAAGAGCTGCAGCATCTGAAACTGACCACAATGAGCATTTGACAGATAAACAGTACCACAGTGCTTCAGTTTCAGCTTCACAGTTTGTCATGTCTTTTATGGATTGGGGTTGTCTCTCAACTCACCATATGTTTTTAATATGTAAGGTTTTGTTTTTTTGTTTTTTGTTTTTTTATCAATTACTAGAAATTTCAGGCGACCTCATTTGAATTCCAGGCAACCCCACATGGGGTCCCGACCCCAAGGTTGGAAAACACTGGTTTAGTTTCATATATATAGATAGAAATAGTGTAAACATATACAGTAGACCTTAACATGTGCTTGTGCTGCATTTCCGTTATGACTGGCATGAATAACTATCATTTCTCTGGTGCTTTTCCAATTATTGACAGTGAATAGTTTAGACTCTTTCACACATCTCCATATTCATACTGTCCTTGAGTATCTGCAGGCTTGTGATTGTCCCAGTACTGCAGTGCAATAGTCACTCACAGTGTCATGGCTTCAGCAACCAAATATAGATTTAAATAACACCGAATATGATAACGGAAATAATAAAAACAATAAAACAGATGATAGAGCAATGTAACAGAGCCAAATAAGTGTTACACTAATGTCCAATTTTAAAGATAGGTTGTTTATGACAGGATGCTGCACTCCTGTTTAATTTTTAAGGCAGTTTAACAAAGATTGCCTAGGGATGACTTCTACAGGACTGTTTGATTATTAGTATTGGATTGAAAACCGGATGTCCCCCTGACATTTGGGTCCAGTCCTGTTTTCCATAACAGTGCCAGCTCATTTTGCTTTAACGTTAACTTGACTTTGCTCATGCATTTGCACTGCACGAACAGAATTGGTTCAAAATCCCATCCAATGTTCTACATACATAATACCTCCACTAACATTCTGTATACTTTTATATAAACAGTAGAAACTACTCGAGGTGTGGATACATGTCACTTCCTTAAATCTTGCTAGGGGATATGTGACCTTGGTAACTGGACAAGGTTACATAACTCACCTCGGGCATCTGTGTAAAACTAGTGACTACCAGCTACTGCCCTGCATTGCATTATGGGATATTTATGCAAAGTGAAGTGCCCAGACCTTGTATACTGTAAAATTTACCCAGAAATATCAGGTAATTCACAAACTAAAAAATCCTGCACAGTGTTTTGACTACTACTATTAGCATGTTAGCATATTAGTCATAGTACTCCCTTGTCATCCTACTGATTGGAATGTCATTCACTGTTGTTACGGGTGATTTAACAGTGGTGTGGTGAACTTTCAGAAATTTCAAAACATTGAAAAACATAGTGTTAAGACTTCTTCAAGCAATATATAGTTATTTAGACTAGAAATCTATGGTCGATTTATCAGAGTAGAGCCTTCTTGAAAACTTTTTCAGACATTGTTGCAAGACGACTCCTACCTGTTGCTACAGAGATTGTGATGCACATGGTTTTTGGTCAAGTTTATCATGAGCCACTTTTTCACAGCACTTCTGTTACGGGGATATTTCGCCTTCATTCCGGAACGACGTCTGTGTAAACGAAATGGTGGGATCATTTGGTCCCACTTTTATCGCGGCTGTGTAACGCCTCTGGAGGTAGTAACAAAACCCTGACAAAGGTGGAATCATGATTCTGAAACGCGATGTAAAAGGAACACCTCTCATTCCGCAGCCAAGTTGTCATTTTGAAGATGTATAGCATGTGTGACCCCTGCAGTGGGGGGATTTAAAAATGAGCGTGGGCCGTGTACAGTAAACAAACATATCAACGCGACCAGAAAGATGCCGAACTGGGGAGACGCTGAGATCTGTGAGCTGTTGTCACTTAGGGCGGAGGACTCTATCCATGCTAACATTTGTGGAATGGTGAAAGACTCTGGAGTGGTTAGCAACACCGCTATGCTTGGGGTATTTCCGACGCACAAGTTATATGTCAGACTATATGCTGCGCTGTGTCACCCCCCCTTTGATTCCGGAACACAGGTCTGCTGTGTAATGCCGCGTTTCCACTACGTGGAACCAGCTTGGCTCGGCATGGCTCGACTCGGTATTCCTGGAGACCGTTTCCATTAGAAGATACTACCAACTTTACAGTACCTGGATGTCATAGCGACGCGGTGTGTTACTTCCGTGTCGTCTGCTCAGAGAGTTGCTGATCAACTCGCTCGTTGTGAGTTGTCTCGTCTGAATTTCTACATCGGCCACCAAAGACTGAATCTCCCCGACCGACCATGGTGTAGTTACCTCTGCCAAGGAGGTTATGTTTTTGCCAGGGTTTTTTTGTTTGTCTGTTTGTTTGTCTGTCCGTTAGTGTGCAACATAACTCAAAAAGTTATGGACAGATTTTGTTGAAATTTTCAGGGTTTGTTGGAAATGGGATAAGGAAGAAATGATTAAATTTTGGTGGTGATCGGGGGTGGGGGGACCCACGGGGGGGGGGGGGGGGCGCAGACCAGAAAATTTCATCAAAATCTGTACATAACTTTTTGAGTTATGTTGCACACTAACGGACAGACAAACAGACAGACAGACAAACAAACCCTGGCAAAAACATAACCTCCTTGGCGTGGGGGGGCCCACGGGGGGGGGCCACTGATCAGGCTTGGTGGAGGTCTGCGCTCTCTGAGTGCTTCTAGTTTTGGGCTGTTATCATGTGAATTGATGTACCACTATGTTTACTGTCCACTTCCGCATCTGTTTTTTGTAAAACGGTGGGTCACAGAGAAAACTGTCTGACCAATCAGTGTTCTGCAGTGTTTACACATCATGGTTTAGTATCTGGTCCCCGGTCCTGGAACCTTGGCAGAGGTGATACCAAAAAAGTAGTACCGGGTACCAGATTCCAGGTCCTTTTTCGTAATGGAAACGCAAAAAGGCCGAGCCAAGTCTGTCTCACCTCTGTTACTCCTTTGTCTTGGCTGTGGAAATCGGTCAATGGTGGAAAAATGGTGGGATCACCATCTCACGTTTTTTCCAGGATCTCTGTGTAAAAGTGGCTACTGTTTCATCTCATTTGGAATGTTGCCGAACGTAGTACAATACTACAATTCTTGGACCTGATAGTACCTGGAGTCGAGGCAAGGTGCGCTGATACCTTCAGTTGAAAAGTGGCATTACTATCCCCTTTTTTGCCATTTTTTGCAGTGTGTTTATGATTTTTGTTCTGTATGATATTAAAATGATTCTCAGTTCAATCCAGAGGTGCTTCTCTCCTGATAACGGGCATGAGGTAAGACTGCCAGTTATCATTAACAGGTACACGAAACAGCGTAGGCAGAATATTCAGAGGAGTTGGCAGAGCACTTGTGGTAGACAGGCAGAGGGACATGGAGAGAGTAATGTTCATATTGTCAGCCACTGCAGCAGTGATGTAATGGTCCAAACCCCCCCTCCCCACACTCCTCAGGCGAGACTCTATCATTCCTTTATATTTGTCTTATACTGTTTTTCTTCTTGAGCACCTCTCCTTTGCATCTCTTTTCAACTCCTCATCTCTTGTATTGTCTCTTGTCTTCTCATGTCACTCAGTGTTTTTAATAGAAGCTGTTACACAATACCACGAACCGGAGTTTATTCTGTGTACAGTGTGTTTTTACAACAGGTCTACATGTATAAGAAACAATGCTATATTTTAACATTGATATTTTAAGCACCCAGAAGCCAACAGCAGAAAACCATAGAAATGCCACAGATGAATGTGAACAGATCCAACAGTAAATATAACCACAGTGATTAAATGTAAGTGCTCCCTGTTTACAGCTGCATGAGACTCTGTTTTCAGAAAAAGAAACATCAACTTCATGATGCTAAAAACTACCATTTGGAGACACTGAACAGCAGCATAAAAATCAGTCATAGTGTTCATAGTAGTAGTAGTAGTTGTAGCATCTCAGCATATTTTTATTTTTGCTTTTTTGTTTTTAAAGAATAGTAGCTACTGCTTTAGATTGCATATTTTCAGCATGAAATCTAACATTTCTGCAGTTTTACCCATATAGTACTTAACTGCAAGCTGCCATCTCTTAACTTTTTTTGTTTTCTCTTATGATTGTTAACACCCAAACATAAAAAAAACAAGTGGTGCCAGGCACAACAAACCCCACCCCTTGCACATATCGCAGTTTATTTTGGCATCAATCCAACTGATGTCAGCATACCAATTGCCTCTATTTGTGTGCCAAGTTTGAGGTAAATTTAAATAGAATTGATGTTTTATAGACTTGAAATTTTGCCAATTATAAGTAAATGGGAAAAGAAAATATTTTAAAAATTCATAAAAAATTGAAACTTTGACCTGCTTTTTCCAAAATGGAATGACATCTATTCTGGGTCACTGGCAATCTATAAACCCAATTTGGTATGAATTCAACCAATTATTTCGCTGCTACAGACATTTGAAATTTCGCCCATTGTAACTAAATGGGGAAAAAAAATATTTTAAAAATTCATAAAAAATTTTTATCTTTGACCTAGTGTTCCCAAAATGTAATCAGGTCTATTCTGGGTCACTGGCAATATATAAACCCAATTTGGTATGAATTCAACCAATAGTTTTTGCTGCTAGAGTGTTAACAACCAAAGAAACAAACAAACCAAACCAAAACCAATACCCCTTACATCCCCCTCGGGGGTGGGGGGTGGGGTGGGGGGGGTGTAAAAATCAAATAATAGACCTATAGAGCTAAAATCATCATAAATTTTAATGCATCATGACTGTCCAACTCCAACAAAAAGCAGAGAACAGAGGTGGTAGGGTGCTAAAGGAGGAGTGACGGTTAGAATCTGTAAATCCTGAAATATAATTATGTATATATTAGCAGGAAATATTAAATAAATTGGACTGGTTTTGATACAGCATCCTGATTGGTGGAAAAAACTTTGCCATGGGTTGGGTGATACTTTTTTTTGTCATTTAAGTTTGTATTTATTTTATCATTTTTAGACATTTACAAAAAGGAAAAAAACAGAGAGAAAAAAAAGGAAAGACAAGAAGAAAAACAAAACAACCCACAACTTAAAAAGGCAGCCACAAAAACCCCCTTTCAGCACCCCCACAATTCTTATACATATATATACATACACTTTCAGCATGCACATAAACACAAACATATACACATTCTGTCACCAGCCCCACTTCCACACCTTCTCTAAGATGTTGCCCTCATAATATGAGCTACAAACATTTGCCATATTTGGCTTTTTTTTTTTTGTTTGTTTTTTTTTTTGAAACCTTGTTGGGTTATACTTGCTAATAAACTGAGAGATGATATATATTATAGCCTTTAGAATCCACAAGCGGAGCACACATCTTTGGTGTTAGTAAATGATTCCAAATATCCAAATGTTTTTAGAATGCACTTACCAAACGCCATAAGTTTTTTTCTTCCTCACATTTTCAGAATGTATTAGTATTCTCTAGGTAGCGTTGGCTGACAGATGTGGACACCAGTTGATGATCTCTGCTATATGCTAGGTGGTGCTGGTGGAGGTGGTGTATGGCCAAGCACACACACACACACACACACACACACACACACACACACACACACACACACACACGTCTAGCCCACACACACCTTCATACATTTATGTAAGATCAGAGCACCCAGCAATTCTGAGAGCAGGTTAATGAGGAGAGAGATGATGGATGAGGCTAATGGGGAAGAACCATTACTTTGCTGATCTGAAAAGATTTATGTTGGATAACACAGATTTTAAGCATCAGTTCCATTTTTGTATTACTTTTACAGGCGGCTACATGGAAATGGAAGTGAGTAACCTAAAATTAATGGGCAGATCGCTTTCTATTGAACGAGTAGATTTATGCATAAAGTAGGTTAGGCTGTTTTTTTTTCTTCTCATTGCTGAAATATGCCTGAAGACTGGTTGTTTTCTTTTGTGCTGGTAGTAATTGGATCTGGAGAGTAGCTTCAGGTTCCAGTTTCTTGACGCATAGTCAATAGATGGAACACTCGGTTTGCTGTATCTCTCCCAAAAATGTACCTTAACTGGCTGTACTTTAACCCCCTTTCCATACATTTATTCAGGGGTTCTCAACTGTTTCTGGCTCCTAACCTCATTTTAACATCACAAATTTCCGGCGACCCCATTTTTTTTTTTTTTGCTAAAATGAATTTGTTTTTGATCATGTAATAGTTTGCTGTACTATGTTGCAAATGAATGTAAATTTTAGATGACATTTAGTCTATATAATGTATATTATTATGGATGGAGGCAGAAAAGCCAGGTGTAGATTACTGCACAAAGTGAGAATTTGATTTTCCTTGGTCAGGATATGTACAGTCAGTCCAGCTTGGATTTACAAGGCTGACAATTAATACTGAACAAACAAGAACTCAAACTATGAATTATGAAAGAGCTGCAGCATCTGAAACTGACCACAATGAGCATTTGACAGATAAACAGTACCACAGTGCTTCAGTTTCAGCTTCACAGTTTTTCATGTCTTTTATGTATTGTGATTTTCTCCGTCAACTCACCATATATTTTTTTATTAGTACGTTTTTTTTTAATTATTATTAATAATAATAATAATAATAATAATAATAATAATAATAATAATAATAATAATATATTTTATTTGTACAGCACTTTTCATATAACTCAAAGACACTTTACATGCAGCAGATAAAAACAGAAACAGACATATTAAAAACAGATAAAAACAGGTGCAAAAGGTAGGTATACGAATATAAAACAGTTAAACATTAAACATTAAGATTAAACATTAAAAGCAATTTTAAACAAATGAGTTTTTAAAAGGGATTTGAAGGTGTTGGGGTCGGAGCAGTGTCGGATAGAGGGTGGGAGGGAGTTCCAGAGGGTTGGAGCTGCGATGGAGAAAGCTCTGTCCCCCCAGGTTCGGTGCTTGGCTTTTAATGGTAGGGTGAGGAGATGTGTTTTTAATTATTTTTAGCAATTACTAGAAATTTCAGGTGACCTCATCTGAATTCCAGGTGACCCCATGTGGAATCCCGACCCCAAGGTTGAAAAACACTGGTTTAGTTGCATATATATATATATATATATATATATATAGAGAGAGAGAGAGAGAGAGAGAGAGAGAGAGAGAGAGAGAGAGAGAGAGAGAGAGAGAGAGAGAGAGAGAGAGAGAGAGAGAGAGAGAGAGAGAGAGAGAGAGAGAGAGAGAGAGAGAGAGAGAGAGAGAGAGAGAGAGAGAGAGAGAAAGAGAAAGAGAAAGAGAAAGAGAAAGAGAAAGAGAAAGAGAGAGAGAGAGAGAGAGAGAGATGTAGTGTAAACATATACAGTAGACCTTAACATGTCCTTGTGCTGCATTTCCATTATGACTGGCATGAAAAACTATCATGGCTCTCGTGCTTTTCCAATTATTGACACAGAATGGTTTAGACTTTTTCACACATCTCCACATTCATACTGTCCTTGAGTATCTGCAGGCTTGTGATTGTCCCAGCTAAATGATAAAAAAGATAAACAGTACCACAGTGCTTCAGTTTCAGCTTCAGTTTGTCATGTCTTTTATGTATTGTGATTGTCTCTCTCAACTCACCATATATTTTTTATTAGTACGTTTTTATTTTTTGTTTTTATCAATTACTAGAAATTTCAGGCGACCCCATTTGAAGTCCAGGCGACCCCACGTAGGGTCTCGACCCAAAGGTTGAAAAACACTGCATTAGGGTGAGGAGTTGAATTGACTGAGATTTATGCCAGAAACATAAGGTAAAGGTCTAACATTACCACACACCCATTAATAATTTATCTTTACGTAACCATGTGAATCACAGTCTATCCGCAGTCCTTCTAGGCATGGACCTATTTTAAAGGATTACTGAATAATCCAAAGGTTCAAACTTTTTTCCCCTCTGAAAGGCCTTGAGGAATCACCACATGCTATATTTTAACTCCTCACACAGTCCGTGTCACATTGTAAATACATGAGCTCCTCGCATTTGCAAAGACGGCAAAAAAAACGCTTCGTCAGTAGAAACGCACAAACACACCCTGAAGACTGCATTAAATATGGGCTGACAGGTGGCTGCTGGATGTGCACTCCCAGAAGACAGAACAAAGCACTTTCATCTTGTGAGAGTGTGTGTGATCAGAAAGTCCGATCATATGGCGGCTGTACAGCATGTGTCGCCATTCGTTTAAAGCCAGCGCTAATTCATCATCTAATAATATCAAGGACAACCTGCAGATAGGTAATCCTCCCCTCTATCTGCTTCCATTTTCATCTACTTTAACCCATAAAGACCCAAACATCCATTTTTAGCCTTTTATCAGGCAAGTGACTATTTTTGGTCATTTCCACACATATTATAAAACAGCGAGAGCACCAGTTCCTGTGAGGACAGTGAGTCAACAATCTCAGGTTCAATGTGGTCTACAGGGTCTGTAAGGTCCAGCTCTGCATGAACAGTGAGTGGACCTGCTTTGTTAGGTACCATGAAGTAATGGTACTAATGTAAGGAATGATGTTCAAAGGGGTCATGTGGATGTGGACAGGGGTCTGGATCAGCACTTATGTTGGTCTAATGTTCTAAAATACATGCTCCTTTCACATCACGTGTTTTTCTTGTGCTTTTATTAGGGCTATCAAAATTAACATATTAACGCAGATTAATCCATCATCATGATTAATCTGATTAAAAATTTTAACGCAATTAACCCATCTGCAGCACAGAATGACTCTGAACATCTCTGCCAACGCATTTCAGGCAGTTTGTCCAAGTAGAGTTACTGTCGCACATGTGCAAATGGGCAGTCGATCCAGTAGTGACAGGCAGCAGAACCAACCCATAAACATGAAAGACGCTAAACAGCACGTTGGCCCTCTGGATGGAAATATGAGGACAAAAAAAAAAAAAAAACAAGACGGAACACTTGTTTTGTTTCAAGTTGTTTTGTTGAAACTGTTGAAGGTGTTAAGGTAATAGGTAAGGTAAAGCTAATAAACCCATTAAGTGTAAATATATTCCCTTCTTTCTTGAGTCTGTTTGCTCATACATAATGAAACTTGATTAATATAGATTAAAAATGAATGATATTTAATCGTGATTAATCTAAATTAATCCACAGCAACCTTGTGATTAATCTGATTAAAAATTTTAATTGTTTGACCACCCTAATTTTTATATATACTTCTTGGATTTACTGATTTTTGCTACATATGGTACAGGAACGAAGTATGGTAACTTTGTTGACCTTGATTTTCTTTGATTTTCTTTTAAAAGCCATAACTTATAAGATCATGATCCACTTTACATTATAAAAGTTATTTATTTTCTAAAAAAGCACCAACCAAAGCAATATTAAATTTCAGATGGTAGCAGGTATAGAATTCAGCAAGTTGGTCCTTAAGAGATTTAATTTATTTCATTCATAAATGTATGATTATTATACACTAAAATAGTCACAAAAAGGGTCTTACAGAATTCTAGAGTGGTATCACTTATTTATTATTAAATAACAGTTGTATATTGAGATGTGGTGGAAATGAAATTTGTTCAACGCAGGTCAGAAAAAATGTAAAAAATTAACAACTTGTCTTACAATCTAAGTTTGTTCTCTCACAGATCTTAAAACTAGACAAACTATTTAAACTTATGAGACTGTATTAAGTGTAAATAATTGGTGTAAAATACAGTTTGTCAGTTTTTCATGGTCATCAGATATGACCCATTTGGAACTTTGCTGTAAAGACGTCCTTCTGATCGTTAATATAAAATCTTCGTCTTTCCAGAGAAATATAGTCTGACATCAAAGACGTCCACAGATGTATTGAAGGAGGTTTCTGTATGTTTTTTTATTATATCAATCAACTTTATTCTGAGCTTTTATGAACATCTACATGATCAGTGCATTAACTACAGGAAAAGACCTGATTTTCATTAGTCGCTTTTCCATTGGACATCTGTGCAAAACTTTATGGATATTTACTAAATGTCGAAAAAACAGAGGTGCGTAATGTCAGTTTTTCCATTAAATCACAAATGCGATGATTTGTTTATTTATTATCACGAGATGACACGAGAAGTCATTCCATAAACATGGCAACGAACGTAAATGTGGTGTTGATTTACAGATATATTCATTATTATTATATATCACCCCTCTATCTCATAGTAAATTAAAAAATGATTGGGTTTCCTGGTGTGTCCACACATACCGCGACATGTTTCTTCTTCGCTTTTTGTAACGTCCGTCAACATCCATTTTTTTTAATTCACCTGACTCTAGTTGTGAAAAAAGGTCTTTCCATTGCAGTTTTATGTGATATACCATTTGAGCTACTCCTGAAAAAACACTTCTTACCAGTGCAAAAACTTTTAATCAAAAAATTAGACTTTTGGTGAAATTGTCATTTTTCCATTAGGTAAATTTCTATGCGCAAGTTATATTTGCGCAATTTGAGGGTCAGTGGAAAAGCGACTATTGAAAAATGCAAAATACAGAGGATAATTGTATAATAAGTGATGATAAATCACTTAACAAATGTTACATAGAGAGAAAATTTCATGTGGGAACTGACACAAAAGTATCCCTGGTAGGCCTGTAACGGTACACAAAATTTTTGGTTTGGTACGTTTTCGGTTTTCAAAGCCACGGTTCGTTTTTTATTTTCGGTTCGGTATGGGAAGAAAGAAAACCCCTCAAAATGTCTATTAATGCATTTATGGATTTTTTTTTTTTAAACATTTTTCCCCCAATTTTTGGAGACAATAGAATATAGAAAAACAGGAATAATATAATTCTGCTGCTACAAATCAAATAGAAAATAAAATAAATTATTAATATTACTAAATGTATTTTAAACATTAGTATTGCACTTTTCCCTGAAAGGTAGTTTCGAACAAACAAGAAAAATCTAATCACAGTTCTGTCAGTTCACAATCTGCATAAAAATAACAAAAAAATTCCACATGAAGTGCAACATTAACAAGAGGGTAAACTGGTATTCTGTTGAAACAAACTGAAGAGAAACTTTCACAACACAATGAACCAAATTATTTATTTTAGGACAGAGAACAAACTGTTAGGACACTGTGTGTATTTGTGTGTGCCTGTGTGCACGGGGGATTTTTTTTTTTTTTTTTTTTCGGAGCCGGGGGGTAGGGGGGGCGCGCGGTTATATACCTGGGGGTGCGGTCCATAACTAACATAACGAAAGCTGTCGTGAAACAAAAGTGAAACTTTACATACTTTCAATGTTCTATTTATTCCTCTATTATATAGCATGTGTGATAGACAGACAAACAGACAAACAAACAGACAGACAGACAGACAGACAGACAGACAGAGCTAGTGTAAGTGTTTTAGAACTACCGTAGCTCATAGGGGCCAAACAACGTCCATCTTATTAACGTCTCTTTCCTCGTTGTTGTCTTTCACCTGAACCTGAACTGATCCAAACTGGACTGGACTGATGGTGGAGGGTCTGCAGTCTCTTCCCTCCAGGTTCACATCATATTTGTTGTTTTGTTTTTTTGTTTTTTTTGTTAACCTTATATCAGCTGCTATTTCATATTTCGGGTCAATGTGTGCTCCTTCAATATGTCTGTGTGAAACTTGCGCGGATTTAAAGTTCCGCATCGAACGACGTCTTTCATTCCTTTTTCTTTTTCTCATCATACTGTGCCGTTTCAATACAGCTGTGTACCGAACCGAACAGGTGTGTACTGAAACGGTTCGGTTCGGTACGTGTACCATTACAGGCCTAATCCCTGGGTCTTTATGGGTTAAAGTTAAAGCTGGATAACAGTCTGTCTGTTTCCTGTTCTAATAGTTAACTCAGGGTAGTTAAACCTGTCTAAGGTAGCAGGTCAACCGCTCTGTAGATCGCAGTCAGTGTAAAGTAAAAGCTGCTGGTCAGAGTACAAGATATAATTTAGACCCACAATACGGTGTGAAACCTGTAATGACTCTGAAGACAAATTGGCCAGTGTGGTTGCCAATAACTGACCGTGGCTCCAAAGGTTTCTGTCTGCTACTGTCACCACACTTCACATTTGTAGCCAGGTTTTTCTCTTTCTCTTTCCCTCTCTCTCTTTCTGTTAATTATGAGTCATTTCACTTCAAGGCATTTCATTTGCATTTTTATTGGAAAGTCTTGACCATACATAATTGAAGTTACATCATCATGTAGGTTAGTGTGGTATCTAACTGTGAGTTTTAACACTGTCTTTTTGTGTCCGTTTGGAGTAAAAGTGATTTACTGTAGTATTTTTTTTTTTTAACAGCCTTTCAACCATAAAGAGAAAGAGCTCAAAGTGATTTTTATAAGAATGACCAGAGATAAAGTATCAGTAGTAAGGTTCAGAGTTCTGTCTTTTGCTGGTGAATTATAGTATCCTGGTGTCATGTACTGTGTGGAAAATAATGTTCATATTTAATATTTACACAAACATATGGTTCTTTGTTGTGTGATGAAAATACATGCTGCTCTCCCAGCACTTTACTTAAAAATTGGTTGGAAAAAAAAAAAGGAACTTGCAGGTTAACACACCAGAGTTGCACTAAAACTAAAAATTGATGAAATGGCTTTGAATTATAGTTTTCTTTATTTAATGAGTCAATGTCTTCATACAGTGCAGATACAATGACAATGCAACTTCAATATATAGCCTATAATTAATTAATCTATAACTAAACTATAATGCAACTGAAACATGATTCTATGGACCTGTAAGGATCTCGTCATATTATAATTGACCCCTGGACTAAAGGAACATGAATAATCCTAAACATATCTTGACTTTATGATGAATTGTTCTTTCATCCTCACAATTTCCCTAAAAAACACCCAAACAGAAAAAAAGAAAAAAGAGAATAATCCTTCTAATGGTACATAGCATGCCTAAATAATATGGTTATGATTTAACCCTGAGAAAGCTGAGATCCTGAGCTTTCCAACACTATATAACACTTTACGGCAGCAATGTGGGACTCTATTACAAGTACTATTTCAGACTTCCACACAGGCTAAAAGTACACCTGGAAATAACAAAAATATGAAGCCACAATATGGATACTGAATGTTCAAGACCAAAAAGTATGTTTGAGCAGATGTAAAATAGATGAAAGTTTATTTTTTAAATTTTTAAAAGTTTTATTATGGACATTTACAGTTTTTTCTGGTAATAAATATACTAAAAACTTCAAGTCTGTTTTTTCTTTTTTACTAAAATCAATGTTTTCCGCATGTATAATTTATAATAATGATAATTAAGACAAGGCGAGTTTATTTGTATGGCACATTTCATGTACAGGACAATTCAAAGTGCTTTACATAAAACATAAAAGCATCACAGAAGCGGCATAAAAATGCATTTAAGATGAGAGAAAGTCAAAATATAAAAACATTAACATTAGAATTAAAATAGAATTAAACTAGACATTAAAATTATCAGCTATAAAATGTGATTTTAAAGCTCATTTCAAAGACATTATTTAATGGGCAGATATTGAAAGGTTAGTTCTTCCTCAAAACAAATGAATGAATGAATGAATGAATGAATGAATGTTTTTATTATTGTGTCTTGCATTAAAAAAAAAACAAAAAAAAACATGCCCAGCCCTTACATGGGCTTATAAGACGTCAAAAATACAAACCAAAAATCAAACACCAGACAATAGGCACAATAGATATGAACAAAACAAAATAATGACCTATTTAAACAAACAGATCTGCCGCTTTTTCCAGGCTTTACAAACAAATAATGCTAATTTATATACATTACAACTAAACAACCATTTCATCTTGTCATCATCAGTGCTCCAGAACATATCAGGATTTCGGATACACATATCATCAAACAAAGAGGCTCTCAGTTCATCATATAGAGGACAATACAAAAGAAAATGTGCAAAAGAATCTTCTGACACTTTTAGTGCAAACAAAACATGAAAACACCTAGGCGGCCTGTAATAATGGCAGTCTTAAAAGGGCTAATGAACATTGCACTGGAAAAAAATGCCCCTCTAAAAACAAGTTTTAAAAAAATTAATACAAGATATTTTTGCTTGAATTATGCAATAAAATCTGCCAATGGAACAAGTGAAAATTGGTAAGATGTCCTAAAATAAGATTTTGTTTGTTTGTTTGTTTGTTAATTTATTTATTTCGAATGTTTGCTGTAAAATCAAACAACAAAAGGATTATATAAAAAAAGAATGCAAACCATTCGAAAAGGAGTGAGATGAAATCTAACTTTTTTGTGTTGCAGGTACATGGCCCAGATGTAGATTTTCAAGATCTATTGTCTAAAAATAAGTTCTTATATCTCACTGAAAAGTTACTCTTTAGGTGATTATGTCTTATTTTAAGTGTGATGTGATATTTTGACTAGAAATGAGAAAAATACACTTGGTAAGATTTAGATTTTTTCCAGTGTAGGGGGGGGGGGGTCTATGATCATGCTTGAGAGCACAGGTGTAAAACACGCGGCCCGGGGGCCAAAACTGGCCCGCCAAAGGTTCAGATCCAGCCCACGGGATGAATTTGCAAAGTGCAAGTCAGGGCATCAAACTCAAAAATAATATCATAATAACCCATAAATAATGACAACATTATGTTTCTTTGATTTAGAGCAAAAAACATTAAATTATGAGAATGTTTACATTAACAAACTGTCCTGTAACAATAAAATGTGAATAACCTGAACAAATATGAACAACCTGAAATGTCTAAAGAAAATGAAGTGTAATTTTAACAATATTCTGCTACTGTTATTAAATGTTTTGTGCCTTTGTAGAGCTGACCTGTAATGCATGCATGTATAAATTATACGTCGAGGCAGAATATTGATAAAACTGTACTTATATTTCTTAACAAATTCCTTTTTTTTCAGTTTATTCACATCCTTCTTGTTTGGATAGTTTGTAAATGTAAATATTGGCATAATTGAATGTTATTTTTTGCACTAAAACAATTTGGAGTTGTCATTATTTATTGGCTATCATGCTAGTATTTTACTGGTCCGTCCCACTTCAGATTAAATTGGGCTGAATGTGGCTCCCGGACAAAAATGAGTTTGACACCCCTGCTTTAGTGGGAGGCACCAGTGGACGTCCAGGAGATACAAACCACAAATCATGTGTTAAAAAAATCATCCATGTGGTCTATATTTGTGCATGTAGAGAAAAGTTTAATTGATAATTGCAGAATTTTTTGAGTCAAACATATTCACATTTAACAGTAAAAATGTGAATGGAACTGCTCATTTTTGACACTTGAGGTTGAAAATGTAAATTCTTTCAGTTATAACAAATCTCAGCCTTATTATGTTGAACCTCCTGGCATTAAAATGACCCAGAACAGATGAAGATAAGGAGAAATAACAATGATTCAGGAGAAAACCGAGTAATGAAGACAAGATGAAAGTCGCTGTGTCTCTATAGTCGCATATATAACAGCACAATAAGGAGTCCTTATCTGTTACAGGTTTAAGTATTTATAGAATAAATACTCCATGCTGTTACTGTGCTGTTTGTGGAGGATAGACAGAGAGGAAGGAGGAGGAGGAGGAGGAGGAGGAGGAGGAGGAGGCATTCGTGACTGTCTTGAATGGATGGAACCTCAGCTGTGTTTCTCTTTATGTCTGAGTCTCAGCTGTAGTGGCAAATTTGAGCAAAGTCAGCAACACAGTTTTTGAAGCGGCGCGTCTTCATCTTGACTGACTGTTCAGATGACATCCGCCTCCAGGCAGACGCTCTGTGCTGCTTGATGGTTTAATACCAGTGTGGCAACCTGACTCAAACGTGTTTTTTTTTCTATATCTTTGTGGAAATCTGATGTCAACAAACAGATTTAGCTTGAGTGATCTGGCTATAAGATCATTTGACAGTCTTTTTACAGTAAAATCATGATCCATGAATCCTGAATCACATTTTTTGGTCCATCTAATCAAATGTAAACAAGTTACAGCCAAACTAAAACGTATTTTTACACTGTAAGGTTGGAATACAGAACCAGACCAGCCGATCACAGACTTTTGGCACCAAAACAACACGTTCCACAAACTCATTGCTTAAATATGTCACGAATATTAAGGTTTTTACTATAAATGGACTGAAATGAACTCAGTAGCCTGGCATCATTAATGTTATCACCTCATAGTGCAATGTTATCTGCAAAGTACTGTAATTACACTGGTAAACGGGGCCTTTAAAATGAATGCCTACTGAGAAGGAACGTTCTAACATTGCTGTTTATACAATCACTCTGAAATGTAGATAATGACAAACTAATACAGATCTGGAGGCATGAAGTTGAAGGATGTAGATGTAATACACGACTCATCTATAGTGAAGTGTTGGCGTTGAAGAGGAGATGTAAGTATCTTAATTTCATTTTATTTATATAGCATTTTCACAGATAAAATCACAAAGTGCTTTACAGTTTAGAATAAAATGTTAGTAAAAACTTAAAATAAAATAAATGAAATGTCATACATACACCAGGATAAAAACAAGACAGTAGTACGGAGAAACAGACAATAACACAAGCCCATAAAACATCAACCCGGGCTAAACGCCTGCCTAAAAAGATAAGTTTTGAGCTCCTTCTTAAAGGAGTTAATGGACTCTATGCTCCGTAGAGTTGGCGTTAGTGCATTCCACAGGCATGGAGCACTGGCTTGGAAAGAGTGGTCTCCTCAGGTTCTGAATTGGGTGCGGGGAACATATGCAGGATAAGCAGCAATAATGACAAAAATACCAAGTGAGGGTGGATTTGTTTGTTTTTGAGTGATTACTGTTTACAGCCTTGTTTGTTTGTTTGTTTACTACTTCATGCAATACTGTAGGAGGTCAGTGACAGCCTGCTTTGTGACAGACATTGATGCACTTTTGCCTCTGAATTAGAGGTCGACTGATAAGGGTTTTTCTAAGGCCGATGCCAATTTTTAAAAATTTGGTCAGCTACTGGCCGATATCCACAGCTGATTTTTGAGGCAGATTTCTGAGGCTGATATTTAAGGCTGATTTTCTTTTTTCTTTCTTTTTTTTTAAAAGCACATTGACCGTGAAATACAATTTAAACACTCAGATAATTAAGATTTTTATGCAGCAATATAAATGAAATGATTAATACACGTACACATAGTACTCTTTTAACATTTATTGAACTTCAAGTGCAGCCCACACAGGTACCTGATCAAATGTCTTGTAACATTTTTGCTCCTGATCAAATATCAGCTTTCAAAAAAAAATTAAGGCCAATAGCTGATATTGAAAAAAAAATCAATATATCTGCCAGATATATCGGCCTAGCCCTACTCTGAATCTATTATTTGTAACTTAAGATATTGTAAAAATGATGTCTTTCTATTTAACATCATGCTTGCATCATGCAATACAGAGAATTTTTATTCAAGAAATTTTAACCTGTACGCTGGATTTAAATGTTTTAATCATTAGTGAGCTGAGGATTTCTGTACTCCAGTGGTTTGCGATTTAGTAGTGGCCATGTTGGTTTTTGGAGCGAGAAGTGACTATATTTGGACAAAAAGGGTCAAAAGTGAGGTGATTCTAAGTGCTGTTTTTCTGACAAAAAAAGTTACATTTCACTACGAACTTAGTAAAAAATAATTTACAATCTTGCAAGTGGAACCTATTAAGCACATCTAGTAAATACGAAATAAACCAAAACTCTCAAGGTCTGACTTGGCAGGTGACTGAAACCTGACATAGCATATATTAAAGCAGGGATGTCGACTAAATGTTCCAATTTGGCCTGTGGGATGAATTTTGCAAAGTGCAAAAATTACACTGAAGATATTAACACTCAAGGGTGTCCAACTCATTTCACTTTCAAATGCCAAACTCCAAAATTCAACAATCTAATTCCTGTTACTAAATGTTTTGTGCCTTTGTAGACCCACTCTGATCTGTAAGTTGAAATGCACATGTGTAAATGATAAGTTGATGTATAATATTGTTAAAATTGCACGTATTTTTCTAAAAAAAAAAAAAAAAAAAAAAGCTTTAGGTTTTTCAGGTTATTCACATTTTTGTGTGTAAGGATGCTTTATAAATGTGAACATTCTCATAATTTAATTTTCCTTTTTTGCACCAAAACGGAGAAAAATTCCGGAGTTGTTTTTTTTACTGGTCTTACTCACTTGAGATCATGCTGAGCTGTATGTCACCCCTGAACTAAAATGAGTTGCATTAAAGCATTTTTTCCCCTGACATGTGATGGATGGAGGAAAACTTTAACCTTTTAAAAACAGAGTTATTTTTTAGGCCTCTGCTCGAAATTTCCTAACCTATAAAAAAGAAAAAAAGAGTATATCTCTGCAACCACAAGGTACATTTAAATAATTCTGGTGTCATAATACAGGGAACACTTGTGAGACTTGTTCAGATGTGTAAATATCAGAATATATGTTAGTAGTTAAGAGTCAATGAAGATGGCACACAGCACAAATGAAAAATTCAGGATAATTATCTTTTTGGAATGATCCAGCTGCAGTTCTAAACCTCTACCAATCATAGCACAATATCCGATCTCTGCAAATGTTGACTGATAAAGTGAAGCAGAACAAAATTTGAGTATTTTTAGTACAGACAATTCAGCCGAGGTCAGATGGACCACCAAATAATTTGTCAGATTTTCCAAATAATACACATAAAAAATGACTGAAGTCTAGTGTAAACCTATTGGATCAGACCCAATCCCAGTTGCTGTGTTATAACTTTAACCCATAAAGACCCAAACATCCACCAGCGACCAAAATCACCTACTGATCTAAACTGTTTAACGCCTGTTGATCCACTAATCCTAACAATACATGTAAATAATTGGCATAAAATACAGTTTATCTTTTCATGGTCATCAGATATGACCCATTTGGATGTTCAGAAGCTCTGTAATTACCATGGAAACACTGTCATCTTCTACAACATTGATTCACCAGTAAAACCCATGGAGTCTGACAAATGACAGAAGTTGTTGATTCTCGTTTTTATCTTCAGTCATTGATATCCTTGCTGGAAAAAGTCACTTTTTCTTCAGTTTTCTTTGTTGTAAAATAATAACCATTGAATTTACTCTGAGTTTTCATGAACATCTACATGATTATTAAATTAAATACAGGGGAAAATACCTGATTTACACTGAAAATGAAAAATAGAGAGGGTAGTATTATAGTAAATGGTGATAAATCACTTAAAGGAGTGAGATTTTGTTTTTTTAAATGAAACTATGCATTTTAAAACATTTCCTTGTGGTCTATATAAACTGTAAATGCTATGTTTGGGTCTGAATTCTTCTTTAATTCAACTCCACAGGTCCATCTTCAACCCTATTTCTGAGTAACGACACCAGAAAGGTCATTTTGAGTGCTGGCCCTTTAAACGCAAATTAACCACTTCACGCCCCGCCCCCTCCAGGTTGTTGACCGTGCTGCTCTGTTCCATTCAGCCGCTTGTGTTTGTTAATACAACCGACAACTCAACATTTTAGGTAAACGCCTCGATGTTTGGACATATTTTCAGTTTTTACTACAACAACTGCTGCTGCTGATAAACAATTATGTCGTACTCGGAGAAATGTTCATCGGAAGTCTTGACCTTATATGTGCAAATGTTGTGACTAGTTATAAAATGCAACAAATTAAGAAGGAATTAAAACAGGTTGTAGAAATCCACTCGATTTTTGCCGGAATGAATATAAAGATAGCTTTGCAGCACCTGGAGGGTTCAAATTCAAACTTTATGAACTATTAGGGTCCAAATACACAAATAAATGAACCAAAGACTAATAAAAGTGGGTTTAGCAAAATATGACCCCTTTAAGAAAGGTTAAATAGAGAGACAAAATCATTTGAGAACTGCCATAAAACTAGCCCAGGGTCTTTATGGGTTAAGATATTTCCACATTGGCTTTATTTTGGTGCTGAGGTCCTTGCCCTTGATTATGATGCTTTACATAACAGTGGGAGTCTTTATGAGAAGTTATCTGTTTTTCAGTTGTGTATATTTCAGTGCATTGAAATGTGCTGCAATAGCCTGGTTTCAATTCAGATTCATTTACACATGGAAGGAGTGAAAAGAAAGAAAATGGTAATTCAGTGACTCTGCTGAACTTTTTAATCAATCATATTAACAGCTCAGGGTAGCAAGCTTTTTTTTACGCTTCCCTCTAAAACTCCCACTTTTTCTTTTTATTCGCTGGATTATAAGGGGGGAAAAAGCCACTTATTGTTATAGCTTGTGGTGCTGCTGACTCACTCAGCTTTGATGCAGTAGAAAAGCAGCAGCCTCCATCAGCACTTAAGCTCCTCACTAATAAAGACGTACAATTACTGTATTATTAGATATATTGGTAAAGAGGTACTGACCGTGCTATTACTGAGTCATCTTCATCTTGTAAAGTCCAAATTATGCTTATTACAAAACTTGTATTTTGTCCCTCAGAAATGTATGTATTTAAGAGGCAGTCAATGGCAGCTGCATTTTAGATAAATAAAATCACAGAAAAGATGAGATGAAAACTGCTTCACAGCTGTGGCACTGCTGGAGGTGACAGTGAAAAGAGAAAAAGAAAACTGAAAACATTTTTATTCTGCATTTAAATATAGGATGACTCAGACCGTAGGTGTTTTGACACAAGAGACATCATTGCTTTTGTCTTAATCCTACATAGATTTAAAAAAAAAAAAAAAAAAAAAGAAAGAAACATATCATAATCATCATCAGTTCTTCATGGATAAGTATTATTTTACATTATTTAACCCATAAAGACCCAAACAGACACAGGTGACCAATAAATCAACTGATCTAAACTGTATAATACCTGTGGATCCACTAATCCTATCAATTCATGTAAAAAAATTGGTGTAAATTGCAGTTTTTCATCTTTTCATGGTGATTAGATATGACCCATTTGGATGTTCAGAGGCTCCGTAGTTACCATGGAAACACCGCCATCTTCTACAACATTGATTCACCTGTAAAACCCATGGAGTTGGATCAATGACAGTGGATGGACACACTGGGATTATGTTCAGTTAATGATATATTTTGTTGAAAAAGTCATGTTTTCGTCATTTTTCTCTGTTTCTGATATTATGACAATGAACTTCAGTTTGAGCTTTTATGAATATCTACATGATCAGTGAATTAAATATGGAAAAATACCAGATTTTCATTGAAAAAAATGCAAAATATAGAGGATAGTATTATAATAAATGGTGATAAATAACTTGAGAAAAGTTAGATAGAGAGAAAAATTAATTTGGGAACTGCCACAAAAGTAGTTAAATAATCTTATTATTGTGATATGTTTATCATGTGAATATATTGTGATCATTTTATTACCACACCCTGCCGAAGGGGAAGCAAGGGGTAGTTGTTTCTTTGCTTGTTAGCACTCTAGCAGCAAAACGATTGGTTGAATTCTTACCTAATGGGGTTTATAGATTGCCAGTGACCCAGAATAGATGTCATTGCATTTTGGGAAAAGTAGGTCAAAGTTTCAATTTTTTATAAATTTTTAAAATCTTTTTTTTCTCCCATTTACTTATAATGGGCGAAATTTCAAATGTCTGTTAAAAACATCAATTTTTTTTCAATTTATTTCAAACTTGGCACATCACCACATGCATAGACATGATGACATCATCTGGATCGATTCCAAAATAAACTAAAATACTTGCGAGGGGCGGGGTTTGTTGTGCCTGGTACCACTTGTTTATTTATATTTTTGGCCGACAAAAACGAAAAAAGTTGAAATTGACCATTTGGTTTTTAGTCATTATAAAACTAGTGGTAGTTAGCACAGGGGTCAAGTAGCTAACATTATGACTGGCTGTAAAAATGTTTGATGATTTATTTATTTTTTGCTATTAATGCAAAAAATCTTGTTACTATGTTGTTTTTCACACATGACTTGTCTCACTGTTACCAGTCCACTCACTGACTGTCCATGCATTAACTTATTGGTTTGGACAAAATACGGTACAAAGAGGAACTTCTACAGGCTTATGGCAATTAATCAAATCTTATATCTATTTTAAGATGTACAAGAGATTATGTCTTCTGGCAAATAAGATAATTGCTTGCTACTATTTAGGAAAACAATAGTTAAGTGTGTCTGTCCCAGTGTTGCTTTAACAATTCTTTACTCAAATTAAAATGTTGAGACTCTTGCAAGTAATCTGCTTAAAAGCACTTGTTGTATATGGCTCTTATTCTTCCATGTATTGGCACACGACTCACACTTTCATCTTTTAAGCAATTAAATTATTTCCTGTTCAAAATAATGCTCTGATCTACTGCTACCAATGTTGCTGGAGGGAGAATATCATTGTGAATGCTGAACGCTGAACAGAGCGTTACTAGGACTTCTGGCACTTCAGCAAATTTAACAGTAGATCTGAAATAGAACTGCACTTCTTATCCTGCAGGTATTCCATCATTTTTTGTTCATCTGTTTCTGCAATAATAAGTTATGACAAAACAAAAGCTATGGCAGTGACAGAAATCGACTATTGTCTGCATAAATGTGATTTATTTGCCGGTAAAAGTCTCTTGAAACTTGAAAATGTTTATAATTGTTCTTCTTTTTTTTTTTTGTTTGTTTGTTTTTTTTTCCACTTGTCTTGTCCAGCGTCCTAACAGCAGAATGGTAGTCTGGCTCCTATAATTGTTCTTCTAAGTGTGACCGGTGTCATCAAGCAGACACTTCACAAATTCATATGTATTGGTCATGCTAATCACTTAAGTCCTATTGATCTCAGATTTTTTTGGCCCTATCAGAGACTCTTCATTTGTCTGTTCATCCCGATCCATTAGTAGCTCTGTTCAGAACCCTCAAGCAGATTTTATTGCATTTCTTTCATTATTAGCGAGGCGTAGGATATTGTTATTTTGGAAATCTCCACTCTCTCCAAACTTTGAAACCTGGATCAAAGATGCTCTCCATTTTAGTAGATTGGAAAAGATTCAATTTACCCAAACTATGTGGCTCTACGGCTAAATTCTTTATTGTCTGGCAACCTTTTTTTGACTGTGTTCAAACTTTACAATTTGATGACTCAGACTCAATACAAAACTCCAAATCACTACTGAAAACTCACCTGTTCAAACTTGCATTATCTTGAGCCTCTTTCTTTTTTCTCTGTTCTTTTTGTTTGATTGTTTGTGAAGCATCTTTGAGTGTCTAAAAAAGCGCTATAGAAGTGTGATGTATTATGACATACCTCCCTGATTTGGCTGTAGAGGTTTTTCTTTCTTATATTATGATGTATGTAACCATTGCGGTCTACTTATGTAATTTTCTGTTCCGGAAGGGTCATGTTTTGTAATATAGGTTCTAGTAAGCACACCTCTCTGAACACTATGACGCTTTATGGCTCAGTGTTAACCCTTTCATGCACGAATTATGAGAACCTTAATCAAAATATTTTCCTGAGTGTTTTTATTCCTCTTTAGGCATGAAAAAAACAATGCAATTGAAAATGTTGTTCTGAAAAAAAAAAAGCATAAAAAAAAATGAAAAAAAAAATTCTTATGAACCTATTTTTCATGAAGTTGCAAAAATGTCCACTCAGCTGGACACCACACGTTTAATTTTTGACGCACAGAAACATATATTTACTGATAAATTGTGTGAAAACTATGAGGAGGGCTTATGATTCTGGGGGTTTATGCTCAAGAGAGAGCTACATAATATTACCAATTCATGTCAGAAAAGATTTGTAGTGTATTAAAACTTTAATAAAGATATGTGTTAAAAAAAAAAGAAAAAAAAAAAAAGAAAAGAACAACAAAATCCATGTATACAAGAGAACAGCTGTAGAGTAGCTGTCCACTGTAGTGACCAGTATGCATGAAGGGGTTAATTTGACTTGATTTTAATTTGATTGTTTTATTTTGTTGTTTGTGTGTTTTGTATATGTTCTGTTCTGTATAAAAACAGTAATTCCTATTGTTTAGATATTTTTTTGCACGACTGCTGTAAAAAACTCAATAAAAAAACAAGAAAAGCACTCGGAGAGCGCAGACCTCCACCAAAGCAGATCAATGGGCCCCCGTGGCCCCCCCACCCCCGATCACCACCAAAATTTAATCATTTCTTCCTTGTGCCAGTATCAACATTTCCTGAAAATTTCCTGAAAATCCATCCGCAACTTTTTGAGTTATATTGCTAACAAACAAACAAGCACACATGCATGCAAACACACAAAGCAAAGCGATCACAATACATCCTGGTGGAGGTCATAACTGTGAAAATAAATAAATAAATAAAAATTGTTCTTCAACATGCCACAGAAACCAAAAAATTATGTGACACTGACAAACTTTAGCCCACAACTGTAGTGTTAATGGGATGACTCAGTGCAGAGCTTGTAACCAGGACCAGTAAACTGATACAGCATCTAAAATCAACACATTTATTGGACTTAATAAGAAAAACCGAGTGTCAGAGTTAACTTTAGTGTTGCTTGTAGTGTTGTAGCTAAACACGTATCATTCAGTGCTCCATCACATCACCATACATCCTTTTGATACGCAAACAACAGATGTATGTAGGAGTCTGAAAGCAAATCAACTCCAAAGCAAAATTATACAAATAAACAAACAAACCACCCTCACAATGTATTTTAATGATTCATAAAAGTTGTGTGTTGGGGCTTTTCATCTGTTGTAATGAGTAGACGACTAGAGAATACACGCTCACACACACATATTTGTATAATTTAGTAAAAATCTTCATTTCCTTTCGATTTCCAGGTGTGACCAGGAGGCATTCGGCCTCTTGACTCTCAGTATCGGACAGTCTTCAAACCTGTGTGATTTAGGAGAGAGGACAGATCTTTTTGTATCCAGCGTGACTCATCTGGAACCCCAAACGGCATAAACAGGTAAATATGCAACATTTACAGCCTTTTTTTTTTGTTCAGCAACATTCTTTTTATTATTTTCACACATAACAAAAAAAGCACAATTACATATGTTAAACAAACAAATCAAAACAATCCCACTTCTATCCTCACCCCCCACCTGTATTTGTTTTCTTGGTTGGGGATCAAGTTAGTAAATAGGGCTGCACGATATTGGAAAAAACTGATATTGCAATTTTTTTTTTTTAACCCTGCGATATACGTATATTGCGATATGAAAAAACTACTCAGGAGGATATAATAGCTGTGTGGTGCTGACATAAATGGTCAGTTGTGTTTCCTCTCGTTCTGGCAACAGGTACAAGGCACTACCAACACGTGTTTCAGTATCATCCTTCTTATAGCCAAAATAATTCTAGATAACTGATGTTGCTTTTCTTTTTGGTGCCAAGTCTTCGTTTTCAGTGATTTTTTTTTTTTTTTTTCTTTTTGCTCATTCTTCAACGTTGCAGTGTTTCCTATGGAATTGATCTGTTGTTGTGGTGGTGTGTAATCTGGGGGGGCTGGACCGGTTTCCGTCTAATTTATAATATTATGGGGGTACGGGGCGATGCGGACTGTGCTGTCTGTGGAGGTGAAAGTGAAACTTAATGCTCAAACTTAATGCTCATTTAGCTTTTCCCTACCTCCTGAAGCTTTGTAAACTGTCATTTGAGGGTTCAGGACGACAAAACCTTACCTTCAGTGTGACTACTGTGCACATGCACATCGCGACGACGATGCTCCAATGATATATTATGCAGCTCTATTAGTAAATCATAAAAAAAAGGATAAAAAAAAAAAGTAAATTAAAACAGGGCATGTCTGTTGAATTGAACACTGCAGAGGATTACTGTTTACATGTTATATTTCCATCATATGTGTCATGTCTGTTCTTGCTATGTACGTAATGAACAGGTCTCAGATTTGATGAAAATGATATTGTTGATGTTTTAGTGTATAAGTCATTTTCTCTAAAGGGAGAGTTGTATATAGCTCAGACAGCTACCTACCTACTCTTGGTCTTTTGATGTTTCTCCAGTAGAGGGCTGTTACTCTTTTTGCCAGTAATATTCTTAAATCTACAAATATTTGTTGATTTTTTTTTTTTAATCTTTGAATTACCAGGATGTAAACCCAATATGAACAGCTGTGGTACTAAGGTACTTGGATCTGTTGAATATCTTGGATACATTGTTTCACCTCTTACCAGAATTTTTGTATTTCTGTAAACTGTCAGATACAATGGAAAAGTGTGCTTTTACACACTTTTGATAACAAAGCACTGCACACACTTGATCTTCACAACAATACACCTCATGAAATTTGCATCTAATAGTTGTTAAGTTAAAAGATTGTCTGGATGACTGTCTCATCTACAATAGTTTAGTTATGGCAAAAAGCTGTTCTAAGGCTGTAGGTTGTTATATTTCTTATTTGAAGAACCATTAGTAGCAAATAAGCTTCATATATTTTATTAGTTAATTCATTTCTGACATGTAGCCGAACACAAATACATTCATTCATTCATTCATTCATTATCTGAACCTGCTTTATCCTCACTAGGGTCACGGGGGTCGCTTGGAGCCTATCCCAGCTACTTATGGGCGAAGGCGGGGTACACCCTGGACATTTCACCAGTTCATCACAGGGCTGACATGTAGAGACAAATAATCACTCTCACATTCACACCTATGGGCAATTTAGATTAACCAATTAACAGTATATCTTTCTTGTATATATTTCCAGTATATATTTCTTGTGACTGAGCATAGCAGAAGGCAACTTTTTAACTTTAGTGTCAATGATTTGAAGAAGAAAATATACACAAATGCACCTTTTATATACACTGAACAAAAATATAAACGCACCACTTTTGTTTTTGCTCCCATTTTTCATGAGCTGAACTCAAAGATCTAAAACTTTTTCTATGTACACAAAAGGCCTATTTCTCTCAAATATTGTTCATAAATTTGTCTAAATCTGTGTTAGTGAGCACTTCTCCTTTGTCCTTTGCTGAGATAATCCATCCATCTCACAGGTGTGGCATATCAAGATGCTGATTAGACAGCAGGATTATTGCACAGGTGTGACTTAGGCTGGCCACAATAAAAGGCCACTCTAAAATGTGCACTTTTACTGTACTGGGTGGTCCAGGGGGGTCAGAAAACCAGTCAGTATTTGGTGTGACCACCATTTTCCTCGCACAGTCTTCTTCATGAATTCTCTGAAACAGCTTTGGAGATGGCTTATGGTAGAGAAATGAACATTCAATTCACAGGCAAAAGCTCTGGTGGAGATTCCTGAAGTCAGCATGCCAACTGCATATTCCCTCAAAACTTGTGACATCTGTGGTATTGTGCTGTGTGATAAAACTGCACATTTTGGAGTGGCCTTTTATTGTGGCCAGCCTAAGGCACACCTGTGCAAAAATCATGCTGTCTAATCAGCATCTTGATATGCCACACCTGTGAGGTGGATGGATTATCTCAGCAAAGAAGAAGTGTTCACTAACACGAATTTAGACAGATTTGTGAACAATATTTGAGAGAAATAAACTTTATGTGTACACAGAAAAAGTTTTAGATCTTTGAGTTCAGCTCATGAAAAATGGGAGCAAAAACAAAAGTGGTGCGTTTATATTTTTGTTCAGTATATATTTTCTTCTTCAAATCATTGACACTAAAGTTAAAAAGTAGCCTTCTGCTATGCTCGGTCACAAGAAAAAATATTACTCACCCACATTTAGACTAATTAGTTTAAGCACAGATTAAGTGTTACTTTCTTATTACTGGTGAAATGGTTGAGTTTAGAATCTTCCTCTTTCAGTTACATCATCTTTAGTGCCAAAAATGCACCAAACCACACAACCTTTAAAAATACAAAAAAAACAACCACTTGTTTTTTTATGGATTCACCAATAAAAAACAGACATGAGTGTAGTTCTGGCTTCCATCATTGTTGGTAGAATGACGACAGGGGAAAAAAAAAAAAAAGCATTATTTTTCCAAATAGAACGCTGTAGCTTCCGGCCTATGAATAAACACAAAACTTGCTAAAAAACCGTCTACAGCGGCAGTCCAGAAAGAAGCACATTCATTAATCCTAACAGTTTGAGACCTGTCAGGGAGAGAAAAAGAAACATTTACAATAGGAGACAGAAAGAATGACTGTTACCTCTGCAGATGAAATGGCTGTGTGGGTGGATGTACATGTGAGTGCAGGCTGCTAGGAGCTGTGAGTGGGAAGTGGGTACTGAGTGGGAAGAGAAGAGCTGCTTTAGTGAGATGATCAGCACCGAGGCCCGTTGAAAGGCAGTCACGCTTTCATGGCTTTTCTTTGTTTTTTTGCACTTACACAGAAACAGTTCCAGGTAGTGACGGTGATGATGGAGAGAGGATGAGAGGTTTTTATGTATGCTTCCCATAGTCTGCATATGTGGTTTTGAATCAGGGTCAGTCACTAGCTTTTCATTGCATTATATGCCTGCAAATCATGGTTTGTTTGTTTGGTTGGAAAAATGTCACATTATAATGAATAAAAAACCCATAAATAGAAACCCATGCATCTATATCAATACAAATCCATGGTCTGGGGGTATATTACTGTGTGATCTGGTTCTGCTCAACAGGATTTGCATGTGTTTTTGGGGAGATAACACAAATCATTAGGTCTGCCATGATGATTACGTAATCACCTTATCACAATTATTTTTAGGTAAATGCAATTATTTTGTGTATTTGTTTTTATGCAAACACAGACTGTATATAAATAGTGGACAGGTCATCTGGGACGTGACACATTTGTCTGTTCTCTGTTGTTCTGAAGATGGTAGATTTGGAGAAAAGCAAAGGGAAAAACTGAAACTTCCTGAAACACAGACTACTTTCACTAACGGTATAAGAATAAACAATATCAGGTCATTTTGGCTAATTGGGGCATCTCCACTGAAAGCTCGCTCCATCGTGTCTGGTAGTGATGCAAAGTCAGAAATGCCCATTTCTTCTAAACTGCCCCTCTTCAGATCCATTTATTTTATTGACTTTCTCTGCAAAATTTATTTAATTCTACTCCATAAATGTCATTGCCTGTACTGTATGCAATGGTACAATAAATCAGTCATTAAGGAATATGACTTGCTTTTTTCATGAAGTATATTTAACAATATTTAGCTTATTTTCATATGGACCCTGTTGAAAGAGAAACTCAGGTTCTCAGGAAAATCGCCGCTTATCAATTAATCATTAATTGATTGATAAGGTCAACCAACTAATGATTAATGAATTAAGTGATAATTTGCATCCCTATTAACCCTTTCATGCATGAATTATGATAGCCTAAATGAAGATTTTGTTTCCTGAGTGTTTTTATTTCTCTAGACCACAGATGTCAAACATGCGGCCCGGGGGCCAAATCTGGCCCGTGGGATGAATTTGTGAAATACAAAAATTACACTGAAGATATTCAAGGATGTCAAAATCATTTTAATTCAGATACCACATACAGACCAATTAGATATCAAGTTGGTCAGAACCAGTAAAATACTATCATATTAAACCTATAAATAATGAAAACAGCCAATTTTATCTTTGTTTTAGTGTAAAAAAGTAAAATTACATGGAAAGCCTTATATTAAAAACTGTTATTTTACAAAAAATGTTAAAAAACCTGAAATGTGTTAAGATAAGTCAATGCAATTTTACCAATATTCTGCCTGTTATTAAATGTTTCATGCATTTGTAATTGTAATGTAAGTTGTAATGCACTTGTGTAAATGATAAACTGATAACATGAGGCAGAATATTGTTAAAATTGGACTTGTTTTTCTTAAGATGTTTCCAGTTTTTTGTGTTATTCAGATTTTTGTAGATGTTAAAAAAAATCTTGAATTAAGCAAAAAAATTCTTGAATTAAGCAAAAAAAAAAAAAAAAAAAATCTTGAATAAAGCAAAAAAAAAAAAAAAAAATCATGAATTAAATTAAAAAAAAAAAAAATCTTGAATTAAGCCAAAAAAATCTGGAATTAAGACCAAAAAAAATCTTGAATTAAGTAGAAAAAAAAAAAACTAGAATTAAGCCAAAAAAATCTTTAATCAAGCAAAAAAAAAAAAAAATCTTGAATTAAGCAAAAAAAAATCTTGAATCAAGCAAAAAACATCTAATAATAATTATATATTGTTAAATTTGGACTTGTTTTTCCTAAGATGTTTTCAGTTGTTCAAGTTATTCAGATTTTTGTAGATGCTGACATTATCATAATTTAATTTGACTTTTTCTCACTGTTATTATTTTACTGGTTCGGCCCACTGGAGATCATATCGGGCTGAATGTGGCCCCTGAACTAAAATGAATTTGACACCCCTGCTCTAGGCATTAAAATATCAATGCGATTGACTTTTTTTTTAACCTATTTTTCATGGAGATGCAAAAATGTCCATTCAGCTGGACACCATGCATTTAATTTTTGAAGCGAAGAAACGTCTTTACTGATATACTGTGTGAAAACTATGAAATAAAAACATTTTTAATGCAGCTAATCTGATGTTTTCTTACATTTTAACATACTCTAATACTGGTCATTACTCACTCCATGGAGATAATGTGTAAAAAAAAAAAAAAAGAGAGCTTTTTTTTTAACCCATAAAACTGTTAATTCCAGTCTAATAACAACAACAAGCAACAGATTTACATTCAAACATGTTAGTGTAGATCAAGTTTATGAAGAACAGCAAAGTTACAGTAATTATATGAACTGCAATGTATGGGATGATGCATGAGCGTCCACTGTGTTGGCAGATATGGAACTAAAATAACAAAATCCATGAACAAAACAGCAGTAGAATAGCTGTCCACTGTAGTGACCACTGTGCATGAAAGGGTTAAGTTGGACTAAATGAGACTTATAAGTAAACTAGTGTGTTGACCTGTGGGGATCCATGGACTCTAGATGTGGTAGTTTTTATGCTATTGTGTATTCGTGCATGCTGTACCGCATTAGTCCAGCAGTCACCGCCAAAGCATTCTGGCCATAGCAACATGATTGCGAGGCTATTGTATTACAAAATTACTAGTATCTCCCAAAATACTGGTCCTATCAACTTGATGTTTTCACTACTCTCTTCCTTAACCAAATATCTAAAAGTGTGGCAAACTGCAGCAGTCAGCTCTTTCCGGATTTTGTGTGACTCCTCGGACACATACACATGTACACAGAGGCATTATTATTACCTCCGCCAAGGAGGTTATGTTTTTGCCAGGGTTTGTTTGTCTGTCTGTTTGTCTGTCCGTTAGTGTGCAACATAACCCAAAAAGTTATGGACAGATTTTGATGAAATTTTCAGGGTTTGTTGGAAATGGGATAAGGAAGAAATGATTAACTTTTGGGGGTGATCCGGAAGAAATCCTGGATTCTGGATCACTTTGAAATTTTCGTTAACATTGTGGTAAATGGGGCCAAAATTTTCGTTTCCCAATATCTCGCTTAATTATTGACCAAAACTCATGAAATTTAACTCAGGAATTGACAATGGGGTCCTCTATCACATTTCAAAGGCTGATCCGGATCTGATCCAGAAGGTGGATTTTATCTCAATTTATATAAAAAATGGGGGTGCCCTTACTTTTTGGCCTACTGTGCCTTTAATATTAAAGGTAGAAATTTCTGACAAGCGCCATCGTGTAGCTCAGTCAGTTCCGCATCGGGAGTATGCCACCGGATTTCATGTAGCTTTAATACTTAAGGAGCTAGATCCAGAAGAAAACCGCCATTACGAGAAATGTGATTTTCGTGAATAACTACTGAACTAATAAGGATATAATTATGAATCCAGTTGCTAATGGTATGTTTTCATGGTCAAGGAATCTTAAAATATAGGTAAAATAAATATGGGACTAATATTTATGGTGGAAATCACAATATGGGGGAATTGTGCAAATCTCATGCAATTTGACTCAGGGATTTACAATGGGGTGTTTTATCAAATGGCAAAGACTGATCCGGATCTTTCAAAAAGTTATGGACAGATTTGGATGAAAATTTCAGGAAATATTGATACTGGCACAAGGAACAAATGATTAAATTTTGGTGGTGATCGGGGGGGCACTGATCTGCCTTGGCGGAGGTCTGTGCTCTCAGAGTGCTTTTCTAGTTACAATACTGAACTTTTCTGAACTAAATTCAGTGATCGGCTTTCATCAGTAAAAGACAATCATGTGAATCCAGACCACGAATGACTCCAGTATAAAAGAATTTGAATAAACCTATAGACATTCAAACCAATTTTAATTTTACATGTTTCATCCTCTATTATATAAAGGTTGAACACATTTAATTAAACTGTTCCACTGTGTGCTTTAAACGTACTGTAAAACACATGAACACCACACAGCACAGGCAGCTCTTATGCATGGTTTGTTTCATCCTACTCTAAGATATGCTGACATGAGACAAAATGACTGACAGAGTCTCTACTCTCTCCTGAAAGTGTCTGATATCGTAAATCAAAACTCAGTGTAGAGATGAACTGAGTTATTGTTCTGGCAACTTTAACTTAAGACGTAGAATTTGACTCGTCTCAACTAATGGACTGATGTTAACGTGTTCTTTTGTTAGAAGCTCCAAGAATAAGTCAGGATTCGTCTCGGTCTCATTTTTATAAATTTAATTGGACTTAATCTGACCACAAACAAAGCATTATTTAGTACTAAGGATCCACACCAAGGAGGAAATGGATCCAGACATTCCAAAGCACATCACTTTTAGTATCCTTGTAAACTGATCCCCAAACTATGGGCTGACCCCTTGTGCTAGGTGGGTCGGGGCACCAAAAATGGACTGGTATGATCTGACTCTTAAGCAGATGTGATACCTCAACTCTATGTGAAACTTTTTACTGACAGTGTGCATACGTCTTATCTCCCATGATTGACCTCTGTGGGAATGTATATTTAACCCTTAGGGGTCCACGGTCATGGCCCTGTGACTGAATCATGATATTTTCAACACATCGTAGCATCGGAAGTCAGTCACATAAATCACTGGGGACAATTGGATTCGAATGCGGACTTGAAACACTCGTCCACTTTTTATTTGATGTTGATAGAGCAAATACAATTGGAGATATGTTTTGAAACCAAAGCAAACAAGCAATATAGCATTATTATAGCGATATAAAGCAAGTGTTATATTTCTGACCATATCTTCATCATTTTTTGTCCTTTTTCAAAATGGAAAAAAAAAACTGGCCAAATTTGCGAATTCTAATCCACAGACTGCATTAGTATTACAGGTAAGGATGAGAATGACCCCCACCTGAACAGGATGCGGAAACTGGGAGGTCAAGGGTGGGGGAGGTGAGAAAACTGGAGAAAACACCCATGTAAAGATCTGCTTTTTTGTCAAATATTTGAGAATAGTTTTAATTTATTACAATTTTGATTTTATATACCTACTAGAAAAGCACTCGGAGAGCGCAGACCTCCGCCAAGCGCAAAAATTCCCCACATAATCGATGATACAAATCCTACATTTATTTTTTTTAAATAAAATCCGCCTTCTGGATCAGATCCGGATCAGCCTTTGAAATGTGATAGAGGACCCCATTGTCAATTCCTGAGTTAAATTTCATGAGTTTTGGTCAATAATTAAGCGAGATATTGGGAAATGAAAATTTTGGCCCCATTTACCACAATGTTAACGGAAATTTCAAAGTGATCTAGAATCCAGGATTTCTTCCGGATCACCCCCAAAAGTTTATCATTTCTTCCTTATCCCATTTCCAACAGACCCTGAAAATTTCATCAAAATCTGTCCATAACTTTTTGAGTTATGTTGCACACTAACGGACAGACAAACAAACAAACAGACAAACAAACCCTGGCAAAAACATAACCTCCTTGGCGGAGGTAAATATTTGGAACCAATATTCACTTTTAAAGTCTTTGAGAAGGTTCATTAAGCATCTTTGTGTTATTTATGCAATAAATTATACACATTGTCAAATCTGATTCTATATTTTTTGTGTTTTTTGTTCTTTCATGTTGATATAGTAGGTTAAATTGAAAAAATAATGGGCAGATGATATAGATGAAGTTGTGCTGAAAAAAAAGATACCAAACATGGGTATATTAAGCATTTCTTTATATAATATATAATAAAGGCAAAATCAAAAGTACTTAAAAGCAGCCAAAATAGGCTCAGACCCCTAAGGGTTAAAAGTGTGTCTAAGGGAAAACCCATGTCCTGTGTTTAGAAATCTGTCAGCTTGGTATGTTGACCAAGATGTTACAACCAGCCCATACTATACTAAGTGAAACAAAGGAATCATATTTTAAAACACTAACTACTAATTACTAATAAGATTAAACTTAAGACTTCAACTGTCTAAATTAAAATAATATTTCAGTGACAAAGTCCTAAAAATCCCAATGTGACAATAAACCAGTGGTTTCCAACCTTTTTTGGCTCATGACCCCATTTTAACATCACACATTTCTGGCGACCCAAGAAATTCAAAACAAAGACTTTTTTTTTTTTCTCAAATGAATATTGTTTTTGATCATGTAATAGTTTGCTATACTATGTTGCAAACAAATGTTAATTTTAGACAACATTTAGTCTATATAATGTATATTATTAAGAACAGAGGCAGTAAAGCCAGGTGTAGATTACTGCACAAAGTGAGAATTTTATTTTCCTTGGTCAGGATATGTACAGTCAGTCCAGCTTGGATTTACAAGGCTGACAATACTGAACAAACAAGAACTCAAACTATGAATTATGAAAGAGCTGCAGCATCTGAAACCGACCACAATGAACATTTGACAGATAAACAGAACCACAGTGCTTCAGTTTCAGCTTCACAGTTTGTCATGTCTTTTATGGATTGGGATTGTCTCTCTCAACTCACCATATATTATTAATATGTAAGTTTTTTTAAATTATTTTTATCAATTATGAGAAATTTCAGGCGACCCCATTTGAATTCCAGGCGACCCCACATAGGGTCCTGACCCCAAGGTTGAAAAACATTGATTTAATGCATATCTTTAAGAGGACCTGAAACAATGGATACTATAAGTGTATTTATTTTATTATTAGACATCTACCCAGTTATTCATATTCATCTTAACTATTCTCAGCTCATTGTTGTCCTCATCTCTAGTCGTATATTTGTTTATATCGGGGATGCAACGGTACACGGGAAAAACCGTGCACTTGTCAACTTACTTATATTTTTTATTAGTAAGTTGTTGTTGTTTTTTTAATCAATTACTAGAAATTTCAGGCAACCCCATTTGAATTCCAGGCAAATTCCCCAAGGTTGAAAAACACTGCAGTAAACTATCATGAATTGCCAAAATATCTCTGTAGGTACATGAGTGTTTATAATACACCTGTGTGGCTGACGTCGCCTGTGCCCCTTTCACATTTTTATTACACGAGCAAATAGTTTTCTTCTGCAACATCTTGTCACTTCTTGGGCACAGGTTTAAAAAAGGCTTTGCAATCACACCTCCAGTGTCTCTGCTGCCTGTTTGGTTCCACAGAATAATTATGGCTTTGAATTTGATGATGATATTAACTGTATTCTGGAGAGTAAGGTTATAGCTTTATAAAGGCCCACACTGTTCTAATAATACCAGCCTACTGGGTTGCAGTTCAACATTATTTTACTTTCACACTGTAGAATCCTAAAGTGTGTCTGTTTTTGTAGAGGAAAAGCCTTTGAAGCAGAACTTCTTTTGCTGTAACAGCATCTTAAAGCTTTCGTTTCTCTTTAGATGGATTTTTATGGTAAATACCAATGAAGATGCTGAATAGAAAATGAATAATGATGAGTTTCTTTTTTTTTTTTAATGATCCATCTGTTTTTTAAATATTTAATCACACATCTATCTTGGTGCTATATGTAATATTTCTACTTTCTTTTTTTCTTTCTTTTTTTTAATTCTTTTTCACATGTTCATGAACATAAAATACAGCAAACACACAGCAAGGCCAGCTGAGGGTTACAGTTTTCAACAGAATATATCCATAAATAATACAATAAGAGGAAAATAAGGACATCACATTACCATTTCAGCGCTGATGTCTTTGTTTTTAAATCCAATCCATTTGTCCCATTTTCTATCAAACTCATCCTGTTTTAATCTTTAGGTATAAGTCATTTTTTCCACTACCCATATTTCCTGTACTATACCTAACCATTGTTTGTATCTAGGTGGGTCTGTAGCAAGCCCATTTCATCTCTAATATTTCTACTTTCAAATAAAAAAAAAAAATACCTAAAATTATCATTAGTGTTTAGAATAAAGAGCTGTTGAGCTCTGTCACAAACAGCAATGCAGTGGATTGTAAACATATGAACAGATTATATTGATAATGATGGTCTGGAGGATCCATTTGACCACTAGAGGGAGTAGTGAGCCACTCTGCCTTCGACCAAAGGATCAGAAAGCAACCAGATGGGATTAAAACTGCTAAAAAAACAACAACAAAAAAAACTTTTAGACTCAAACAAAGTGACTAAGTGATTAAAGCTAGAAGTGCAGTTGTTATTTTCACCACTGGACACAGATATAAATGAAAAGAATGGAGTTTGATGTTGAAATGGCAGCGTTCCTTCTACAGGGATGAGTTTGATTATGATGCTTATGAAGACATAAATATTTTATGTGATGTTATCATTGCTAGGTTTATGTTTCCACAATTCAGACTAAACTCTGACAGTTCTGACCTTTTTTTATGTGATCAAATTTTTATTTTCCTTTTCATTTAACAAATGAAGTCCAACAGAGGTATTTCAGGGGATACAATATTACTGGAATGGATTCTCAGAACAAGAATACCAACAGTGGGCCCAAGACGTAATAAGAACGTGTCATGGGATACCAGTGGACACAGTGATGGTATGATAAAAATAAAATAAAATAAAATTGCACACTCAAAAAATAAAAATGCATACATAACTTACAAAAAAACAAAATACTCACACATACACATAGAGACACGTAGAGACGCACAAACATATATTTCTGACCTTGTTTGTTTAATTCCAGGCAGATCTTTAGTGCAGCTAACGACATCACAAACTGTACAGAAAACGGGTATGATTTGTGGTTTTACTGTGGCTGTTTTAATTAAGAGTGTTAGAAAATATTGATTCTGCAATATATCGTGATATTTCATGTCACAATACTGTATCGATATTAAAAAGTACTGTATCGGTATTTTTAGGTATTTATTAAGATGCAGATATGGCCGAGGTTCATTTTTGTTTTTTGGTTTTCTTTATTGTTTATATCTTGTTTATTATTTTTTAACACTGTTTTATTAAATAAGGGTTATTTGAAGCATCCTAAAAGCACTTTTTACTGTCTCAGAGAGGCAGATGTTAGTTCCTTTGTTGGGATTGCACAAAAATAATGTTATGATGTTAGTTCTGAACTAATAGAATATGAACATTTGAGCAGGATCTTAAACTGTACTGTCTGTAAAACATAATTTAAGTTATAACACAGGACCATTTTGTGATATAACATTAGATCCTGTTGTGATCAAATCAAAATGTGTTTAGTATTTGTGCAGATTTCTGGTGTAATTCATTTCTTCCAGGAAATAATCATTTTTAAAAAAGAAATAAACAAAAAAATTGCCTTTTTAACAGCATCATGATATATCGTATCAAGATCCTAGTTTTGTGATTTGTATCGTTTCGCCAGATTCTTGCTAATACAAACCCCTAGTTTTAATGCAATCATGCCATAATGTAAACTATCAACTGACACAGCATGTGAAAATTATAAGACAAAATAAGCAGCTATGAGTTTTAACTTGAAGAAGAAAACTTAATACCATAATACAGATGTGTGTAAACAATGAGCTTTATACTTTATTCAGTGAGTGATGCATTCTGTGGATATTTAGCTTTGATTCGTTGTTGGTTTTGGCATTCCTAAGTGCATTTTCTTGCAACTTCCCCCTGCTGTTGAAAGTTTAGAGTATCAGTACAACACAAAACCACTTTATTTTACGGATTTGACTTTGCAGTTCCACATGCTCCAAAAATACCATCTTCAGGACGAAGAACTGCTTTCAGACATGACGTAAATGTAGAATGTTGTCTAAAACATATGACTACGCACCCCGAAACACAAACACACACACAAAAACAAAAGTGGAAGTACTATATCTCACATTCCCTAAGCTCTTTTCAGTGCTCTCGGGCTCCTGCAGTGAGACGACGGCCCTGAGAGGAGAGCCCTGCAATGCAGCATCTGTGTGACTCACACAAACGCACACACACATACACACACACACACACACACACACACACACACACACACACACAGCGAGATGGCGGCGTGTGAAAGTGTTCAGATCGTAGGAGGCAGATGAGGAGAGGGAGAGCGAGGGGAAGGATGAAGCCTGGCGAGAGGTGGTGGAGGAGGAGGAGTAGGAGGAGTGAGTAGGAGGAGGAACAGCGAAAGGAGTAGGTGGACGAAGGTGAAGAGGGAAGAAGGAAGAACAGGTGGGAGGAAGAAGAACCAGAGGTGAAAGGATGCGAAGATATCACACAAAAGAAGAAGAAGATAAGAGCTTTGGAAATGACAAATGGACTAAATTACTTAATTGGCATCGCAATTACTGTCTGAACTCTAACAGCTGATGTATTCACGGAAAAGAGGCAGACGAGCGATTTATCGGACGGGCTTCATGTCTTTTACACATATGACATAGCGATACATGCTTGAGTTTAGAGAGAAAAACAGGTTTAACTAAGGTTTAGGTTTTGAATCAGAACGTAGCCACAACTTTGACACTGTTTTTAGAAAACATTGAATTTAGTGTGAGATTTTGCTGTTTACTTTTTTTTTTTGTGTGTGAATAGAATAGAATAGAATTAGAATTAGAATAGAATAGAATAGAATAGAATAGAATAGAATAGAACAGAATGCCTTTATTGTCATTATACATACAGGGTGGGGAAGCAAAATTTACAATATTTTGAGGCAGGGATTGAAAGACAGTGTATGACCAATTAGTTTATTGAAAGTCATGAGAATTTAAATCTTCAAATCATATTTTACTGCATTTCTAACGGTCTTGTTGTCTACCTCAAGTTCAATTGCCATTTTTCTCATGGATTTGGTTGGATCCTTTAGGATTTTGGATTTGAGAGCTTTAATAAAAGCTTTGGTACGTTTTTTGTTGCTTCCTCCACTTCCAGACTTTCTCGTAATAGTTTTGCTCATAGTCATTCTCTTCTTTATATTCTAAACAGTCTTTATGGACACTCCAACTATTTTGAAATCTCCTTTGGTGTGACGAGTGCATTCAGCAAATCACACACTCTTTGACGTTTGCTTTCCTGATTACTCATATGGGCAAAAGTTTCTGAAAAGGTATGGATAATAGTGTTAGGTATGATTATGACATCAATATATGTTTGGTTTCAAAACAACTGACGTAGTGCCTGCTGAGAAAAAACAACTAAATGTTCATTGTAAATTTTGCTTCCCCATCCTGTTATATATATACAGAATAAAAATAAGTATGCCAACCAACCAAGAAACGGTAGAGATAAATAGATATTGCACTTGGACCCTGGCTAGTAGGGCTGGGTAAAAAAAAAATGGATTTGATCGATTTTGGATCAAGTTCATCTACATTTTACACAATTGATTAATAGTGGATGAGATAGATTTTTCAGAGCAGGACCAGAAGTACCTGACCTGGATACCGCCAACGCAGAGGTGCCGCCAGGAGGTCCACCTGGCCTCAAAGTCGAACCTGCAGTGCAGAGGAACTGGCCGGCAGAAGCAGGTTGTGGTAGTTGGTCGTTCTAGAAATATTAACTTCGATCACCTATGGCTGAGTGCGGAGTTAGAGGAATAGTAAAGCGGCAATCACGAAGCTCCGCCCACCCTCCCCCTCCAGTGAGTTTCTTGTACCAAGGGCCCAACATGATGATGTTTCAGGGGAGCTAATTTAGTGTCGGTGCCCCAGGGTGATAGTAATGTGCTCTAAGGCTAGAAGCACCAGCCATAAAACAGAATAAAGATGATGGAGAAGTTTGTTTTGAGCCACTGGAGAAACATGGTCATGTTTGTGTCCTGTTCATTATTTAAGAGCAGATTCATCTATTTACTGATGAATTGTCATATTTATTTCCTTTCTAATGTCAATATTGATTTCGTGTTGCATGGCTGCGGTAGTCACATAATCAGGTGACAGCTCAAAATCGTACTTTGGTATCACTAAATGAATCTGAATTAATTAATACTGAATCAAATCGATATCGAATTGTGATTAATCGATTCAGAACCTTATGAATCTAAATCAAATCGATTAAGGAAATTGGCCATGATACCCAACCCTACTGGCCAGACACTGAGGATGTACACTACAAACAAAAAGTTAAGGATATTTCTTTTTTTTTTTTTTTTTTACATGTTTTTGTCATTTTTGCCATTTGTAAATAAAACCAATGTCTGGTCATTAACCCTTTGATGCATCGCGGTCACTACAGTGGACAGTTATTCTACAGCTGTTCTCTTGTATGTTCATGAGTTTTATAGTTTTGGTTCCATATCAGCCAAAACAATGGACACTAACGCATCATCCCAAACACTGACATTCATACCATTACTGTAAGTTTGCTGTTCTAGATAAACCTGATCTGCAGTAACATGTCTGAGTGTAAATGAATTGCTTGTTATTGTTATTAAACTGCAATTAAAAGGGTTATTTATCTATTTATTTATTATTTTACATATTATCTCCATGAAGTGAGTATTAACTAGTGTTAGAGTATGTTAAAATGTGAGGAAACAGCAGATTAGCAGCATTAAAAATGTTTTTATTTCATAGTTTTCACACAATATATCAATAAATACATGTTTCTTTGCTTCAAAAATTCAATGCATGGTGCCTGTCAAGATGCATGGACATTTTTGGAACTCCATGAAAAATAGGTTCACAAACGAATTTTCAATTACATTCCTTGTTTCGTGTCTGAAGAAGAATAAAAACACTCAGGAAAAAAAAAAAAAAAATCTTGAATGAAGTTCTCATAATTCATGCATGAAAGGGTTAAAAAATGTGTTTCAATTCAGTTCACACACAAAAAAGTAAAAAGTGCTGCATGTACAGGAACCCCAACTGAAAAAAATATCCCAAAAATGAAAAATATCCTTAACTTTTTATTTGTAGTCTATGTTAAATGTACAGGGGTTGGACAAAATAATGGAAACACCTTCACCTCAAGATGATAATGCCCCAATCCATACAGCTAGAATTGTTAAAGAATGGCATGAGGAACATTCTAATGAAGTTGAGCATCTCGTATGGCCGGCACAGTCCCCAGACCTCAACATTATTGAGCATTTATGGTCAGTTTTAGAGATTCAAGTAAGACGTCGATTTCCACCGCCATCATCTCTAAAGAGTTGGAGGGTATTCTAACTGAAGAATGGCTTAAAATTCCTTTGGAAACAATTCACAAGTTGTATGAATCAATACCTCAGAGAATTGAGGCTGTAACTGCCGCAAAAGGTGGACCTACACCATATTAAATTATATTTTGTTGATTTTTTAAGGTGTTTCCATTATTTTGTCCAACCCCTGTATATCCTTACATGAGATATTGTCACTGTAATGTGTTCAGTACCCATATTGCACTTGGGTAAAACGTGCGTGCTGACCTGGATGGATCTGAACCTCTTCCCTGAGGGCAGAGAAGGATCGCACCCTGTAATTAACCCACAAACTGATCTTAACAATTCACTGAGCTAAAATTCACGTTCTGTATAAAATCTCCAGACGAATGTGACATTTTTAACACTTCAGTCAACCCTGTCAGTGCCTCTGAATAGATTAGAAATGTGCAAATCAGTTCCAGTGTTTTAATCTCATTTCAATGTTATGATTAATATGAATATTTGTGGTTGTTGAGTGCCACGCTTTGAGACTGTTGTGGGCAGCAGCACTGGTTAGAAATATGAATTTTAAGGCCCTTTTCAGAGCTGTGTGTTAACATCCGTCGTGACAAATCTGATCACGCGTGGACATACCTAATGGAAGGTCTTAAAAAAAAAAAAACACTCAAGATGCATTCCTAGCCAATCACTCGAGACACGTTCAGAGGTGGTCTGGGATGCATTTGTCCACATTCTCTTGTAGTCTGAACATGTACGTGTCCTGGCATGCATTGAAGGACTGAGTAGCCATCTGAAATAGTCTGTCTAGCACACCAACAATGTCATATTAAAGTGTTGTTCAGCCTGAGCTCACCTGAACGACACCGGCTCTGCTACATTTTTTTCTTCTGTGAGGAATTACTGTAGAATATCCACAGTTTGCATCATCCAGTAGAAATTCATGATCGTATTTTTAAGCTCTTGAAAAAGCAGTCATCACTACGTCATGCAAGACGTAATAAAAAAGTTATGTCACCATTCAGTTTGTATGGATTTATTCATGGGGTCAGTTTACATAGTGGATAACAGCAGAAAACACTCCAGTGATTTACATTAGCAAAGAATCACATGTGCTATATTTCAGGCATCTTTTGCTTCTTTATTTATGTTAATATTCACCCATAAAGACCCAGTCCTACTTTTGTGTCAGTTCCTAGATGAATTTTTCTCTATATTTAACCTATTTTAACCCTTTCATGCATACTGGTCACTCCAGTGGACAGTTATTTTCCAGCTGTTCTCTTATATATTCATGGATTTTCTTGTTGTAGTTTCATATCAGCCAACACAGTGGACACTAATGCATCATCCCATACACTGACATTCATACCACTACTGTAACTTTCCTGTTCTTTTATCTAAATAATTTGCTAATTGTTATTAGACTGTAATTTATAGAGTATTTTTTTTTGTTTGTTTTTTGGCATATTATCTGAGTGAGTAATAACTAGTATTATAGTATGTTCAAATGTGAGAAAACATCAGATTAGCAGCATTAACCTCCCAGGAAAATGAAAATTTTAGCTTTTTTCCATTAAACAATTGTCTTCATTGGACAGTGCATAATGCAACAATTTTGTTTGGTTTGTTTTTTCAAATACATTTATTTGTTTGTTTGTTTGTTTGTTTGTTTAATTTTGTAATGGAATGTCCTTTGCAATGGACAGTATTTTTTAAGTGAAACTGTCAAACTTTTGTCCCCTACAGAAGACAAAAATGCACTGCTGGGTCTCAGGAGGATAAAACATGTTTTTATTTCATAGTTTTCACACAGTATGTCAGTAAATACATGTTTCTTTACTTCAAAAATGAAACACATGGTGTTCAGCTGAGTGGACATTTTTGTAGTGCCATGAAAAATACGTAAAAAAAAATAAAAATAAAAAAATCACGTTGTTTTTTTTTTTATGCCTAAAGAGGAATAAAAACTCTCAGGAAAAAAATCTTGATAAAGGTTCTCATAATTCATGCATGAAAGTGTTAAAGGGGTCATATTTTGCTAAACCCACTTTTATTAGTCTTTGGTTCATTTATTTGTGTATTTGGACCCTAACAGTTCATAAAGTTTGAATTTGAACCCTCCAGGTGCTGCAAAGCTATCTTTATATTCATTTTGGAAAAAATCGAGAGGATTTCTATAACCCGTTTTAATTCCGTCTAGGCCATAATTAGTTACGTCACGATGTTTAGACATATAAGGTCAAGACTTCTGACAAACATTTCTCCTAGTACGACGTAATTGTTTATCAGCAGCAGCAGTTGTAGTAAAAATGGAAAATATGTCCAAACTTCAATCCGATTACCTAAAATGTTCAGTTGTTGGTTGAACGGGACAGAGCAGCACAATCAACAACCTGAAAGGGGTGGGGCCTGAAGTGGCTTATTTGCATTTAAAGGGCCAGCGCTCAAAACGACCTTTCTGGTGTCATTACTCAGAAATAGGGTTGAAGATGGACCTGTGGAGTTGAATTAATGAAGAATTCAGACCCAAGTATAGCATTTACAGTTTATGTAGACCACAGGGAAATGATTTAAAATGCATAATTCCATTTAAAAAAGCAAAGTATCACTCCATTAAGGAACCTAAAACGGTATAAAACTGACTTTAAAAAAACACACAAAACATATTCAACAATGGACATCCAATGAACATCTGTGATTTCAACAGAATTATAACTATGACTTTCCAAATTGTCTTTAAACGTTTTCATTTTTTCGTTTTATACTGATATATTTATTTTTGGCATATTACTCCTTCAACCTATTGGACAATGGTCACTCAAAACAAGCTCAAATACTCCTAAATAGATTTTTTGTGTGTTGTTTAGTATAGTTAAACCTACATACTGCCTACTAAGGTATACGTAGACCTCAGGGAAATGTTTTAAAATGGATAGTTCCATTAAAAAAAAAAGAAAATTATCACTCCTTTAAGTGATTCATCACTATTTTTTAAAAATAATATTATCCTCTGTATTTTGGATTTTTCATTGTAAATCGTAAATTTTATACGCAAGTTATATTCACACATTTTGAGGGTCAATGGAAACGCGACTACAGCAACACACATCAACCAGACACTTACAACTGCACCCCCAAGTTCCATCCAAGTCAAACTCTGCTGTTTTATCCGTTAGACATCTGTGTACATGTGAAGCAGAAAGTTGGAATTTATGAATCTAAGAAAACAAACCTTAAAGTCTGTTCATCTTTCTCTGAATCACATACGTTCAAAGCCAACTTTTACCCAGACAGAGTGGGAGGAGGAAAAAGTATACTGAGCGGTCTATTTCGAGGACATAGGGAGGAAAATTGCCCCCACAGCATCTGTTGAAGACTTTTCATGTTCAGAGTAGAAAGTGCAACATATTGAGTGGAATTTTTTATCACTTCACATCATCCACAGCACAATATGTTGATGAAGGCAGCTTGTCACTGCTGATTCATTTCTGGGAAATGATGACTTCGCCGTGATGCAGTAGGTGAAAGGAGTGGAGATGCTGGACCTTGAAGCGCCTTCTGTGCACTCGTAACACTTAAAGGATGTGTAAAAGCTGCGATACGTGGCAGACAAAACCAACCTTTATTCTTCAACACAAATGTGAATGATTACATAAAACAAAACCAAATGTGACTAAACATATATTTTTGTATATGCATATTAATTGGGTCTGAAAAGCATGTTGATCACCAGAGGTAGTTTTAATTTGTTTGATTTTATACAATATGTTGTGTATACATGCAGCGAAGCAAATCTGGTGTCTTGGTAACTGATGAGTAACAGCAAATAAGGGAACATGATGAATAAGAAACACAAGGACTAGAGCTGTTTTTCACATTCCACCTCCAGCAAACTGATAGGAATTGACAGAGCTGAAGGACGTCAATCAAATCTAAGAAATAAGCCAAGTGAGGGCAGATGTACCTCCAGAAGGTAGAGCAGGTTTTCAACAAACGTTAACAGGACCGTGGTTCAGTTCCAGCTCATCTGCAGAAAGATGCACAGTGAAGGACTATGGGTTCAGTAATGTTTTATGTAAATCAATGGACTATTTTGCAGTAAATTAATGGGAAATGCAAAATGTAACCACGGAAAGTGCAAACCCATAAATTCAAACAAATGTACGACGGCAACAGAGTATAGAAATGTTGGAGAAAAAAAAAAAAAGTTGGTTAGAAGCACTCTTTGGATTGGTTGTTCTTTATTTAAATCGGCTAAAATTTGCTTAGAGGTCTTATTTATGTCTTTGTGCATAAGAAATCAATAGAAGTGAATCCCCAAAGGAACTTTGTGTTGGTAAATGCAAGTTCTGCAAATTTACAGGATTTCAGTTCTGTTGCAACATGTTGATGGTCATATGAACTATGTTTTCAGGTCAAAAATGTCCAATTTCATCACAATTAATGCTATATTTTCATGTCACAAATGGCCAAGTTCTATTTTAACTAACTTTACCTGAAAAACAAATATTCTGTTCTTTTAGATTACCCAATTTTTCTTACAAGATTCTATCCTACATATCACATGTTTTATTTTTACAGGTTGCAATATGGAGTATGGCGCTGATCCATCCTGCTTATGTTACGCCAATACATACATTAAGAATGTGACACGTCACTTTTTAAATCAACAGTTTTCTAATAATAAGCATTTTTATAAAGAAATAACAATTCTATATTATTTACTCTTTAGTATGGTGATAAACTATACAATAAATAATTCTGATACTAGTTTTTGCACAGGGATCATTTGTGGAAACGGTGACATGGCTGCCGAGCATCAGTATGATGGGATCTGTAACAACTATGTCACATCCGTCCACTGCCACATTTTGTGTTTTTGTGTCAGCTGTTATTGTTTTAGATCCACAATACTAACATTTATGAATAAGAGGAGAATTAGCAATAGTAAGTATATAAGTTTATTACTAATAAAGTACTGGTACTGACCAGATCATCATGGGTAATGTCATGTCTGTCCACTGTCACGTCCGTCCACCAGTTATTTATTTATGCTCTTTCTAATGCTGTTTTAAGAATTCTATTCTTTCTTATTTATTTTCTTCTATTCTGTGTTATTATTTTATATTCTATGCTATATTCTGTTCTATACTGAATTTATTAATTTCAATGCCCCCCCCCCCCGCCAGGTGTTAGGGTTATTTTACCGTATTAACTCTAACCCTATTATACCATATTCAAAATCCAATATTTCTGGAAAATATAGCTTCCACTGTCAAATAATATCAGTAGTCTGTGCACAAATGTATTAACATTATTTCAACACAGTTCTATGCATTTCTTACAACTTTTTTTTTTTGTTTTTGACAAAAATGGCCGCTCATTTGACCCCCTAAGTAAATTTTAGCCGAAATGCATTTTGAGTGAAGGTTTGATGCTGAAACATTTCAAAATATACAGTACGGGCCAAAAGTTTGGACACACCTTCTCATTCTTTGCATTTTCTTTATTTTCATGACTATTTACATTGTAGATTCTCACTGAAGGCATCAAAACTATGAATGAACACATGTGGAATTATGTACTTAACAAAAAAGTGTGAAATAACTGAAAACATATCTCATATTCTAGTTTCTTCAAAGTAGCCACCCTTAGCTCTGATGACTGCCTTGCACACCCTTGCCATTCTCTTGATGAGCTTCAAGAGGTAGTCACCTGAAATGGTTTCCTAACAGTCTTGAAGAAGTTCCCAGAGATGCTTAGCACTTGTTGGCCCTTTTGCCTTCACTCTGCGGTCCAGCTCACCCCAAACCATCTCGATTGGGTTCAGGTCCGGTGACTGTGGAGGCCAGGTCATCTGGCGCAGCACTCCATCACTCTCCTTCTTGGTCAAATATCCCTCACACAGCCTGGAGGTGTGTTTGGGGTCATTGTCCTGTTGAAACATAAATGATGGTCCAACTAAACGCAAACCGGATGGAATGGCATGTCACTTCAGGATGCTGTGGTAGCCATGCTGATTCAGGTTGCCTTCAATCTTGAATAAATCCCCAACAGCGTCACCAGCAAAGCACCCCCACACCATCACACCTCCCCCTCCATGCTTCACGGTGGGAACCAGGCATGTAGCATCCATCCGTTCACCTTTTCTGCGTCGCACAAAGACACGGCGGTTGGATCCAAAGATCTCAAATTTGGACTCATCAGACCAAAGCATAGATTTCCACTGGTCTAATGTCCATTCCTTGGGTTTCTTGGCCCAAATAAATCTCTTCTGTTTGTTGCCTCTCCTGAGCAGTGGTTTCCTAGCAGCTGTTTGACCATGAAGGCCTGATTCACGCAGTCTCCTCATAACAGTTGTTGTAGAGATGTGTCTGCTGCTAGAGCTCTGTGTGGTATTCATCTGGTCTCTAATCTGAGCTGCTGTTAATTTGCGATTTCTGAGGCTGGTGACTCAGATGAACTTATCTTCAGCATCAGAGGTGACTCTTGGTCTTCCTTTCCTGGGGCGGTCCTCATGTGAGCCAGTTTCGTTGGAGCGCTTGATGGTTTTTGCGACTGCACTTGGGGACACATTCAAAGTTTTTGAAATTTTCTAGACTGACTGACCTTCATTTCTTAAAGTAATGATGGCCACTCGTTTGTCTTTACTTAGCTGATTGGTTCTCGCCATAATATGTATTCTAACAGTTGTCCAATAGGGCTGTCAGCTGTGCATCAACCTGACTTCTGCACAACACAACTGATGGTCCCAACCCCATCAATAAGGCAAGAAATTCCACTAAGTAACCCTGACAAGGCACAGCTATGAAGTGAAAACCATTTCAGGTGACTACCTCTGGAAGCTCATCAAGAGAATGCCAAGGGTGTGCAAGGCAGCCATCAGAGCTAAGGGTGGCTACTTTGAAGAAACTAGAATATAAGAGATGTTTTCAGTTATTTCACACTTTTTTGTTAAGTACATAATTCCACATGTGTTCATTCATAGTTTTGATGCCTTCAGTGAGAATCTACAATGTAAATAGTCATGAAAATAAAGAAAATGCGAAGAATTAGAAGGTGTGTCCAAACTTTTGGCCTGTACTGTAGTTTTAAAACTTCTAACATGGGGTTTTAGTAATGACAGGGACGTGACCGCCTATGTTGAGACTGAGTGAAGACCGACTCTTTGAGGAAGCAAGACCAAGTCAAGACCAAGACCATAAAAACAAGTCAGTTTTCATAACCATGATTTAATATCACCCCAGTTAATAATCAACAGTTGGCCTACAGGCTAAGCTAGACTGGGAATTGTTTTGTCTATTGTTTGAGTAATATATGAATATCATTAAAAAATATTCATAAAAATGTATAAAAACGCTTTATATATTATTGTTTTATTTCTATTGTCTTTCTTAATACTAATGCTGTAATGAGGTGAGATGAATTTTTTAAGCCCCACAGGGTTTTCTGATCTCACCTGCACAATTTGTTTCTTTGCTTGTCCTAATGTTTGATTTGTTGTGCAAAATAAATAAATAAATAATGTTACAATTAAAACAAAAAAGGCGTAACAGAAGATCTAAGAGCAAGAAGACAGAAATGAGAAGAGACAAAAAATCAATATAAATAAAGCCGAATACAAATAAGAGAATGAAAACAAGAGGAAGAGAAACCAACAAAGAGGAATAAATACTACAAGGCAGCATCACACAAAGGCATTAAAAGGTAAAAGATGAAAGATACGCTTGACAATTGCGTAAAGGGAAACTGGAAATGACTGATATTATACTGTCAATCTGTTCCCTTTTGACTTGAGTCAGCTAAAGCTTGCCCAACATTAACTCATAATATGAATGTAGTTTTCTATATTGTTTTCCATCTTGCCATCTTTATACACGTAGGATGTTTCTCAATATCAAGCACGCAGAGTACGGTCTTGTGAACTCGGTGAGTACAGTCTTGGTCAGAACGGTCTCAGAGAACGGACTTCCTAAGAACGGAAGTCTATCTGTAATCGGAGCAGCTGTGTACTTGTGAACTTTCCTCCCTGTCTCTGCTGTATTTCTGTCATCTGCTCCATAACATATTTCCCTCAAATTACCGCAATGTCACTTGATTTGATTTCAATCCATTTGTACTAGTATTTACATGTCATTTATACATTTCGCATATTTTTCAAAACTGTAATACATTCCGTAGGTTCGGCCGGCACAAACTGCATCTTGGAAATTATTCAGTTTTGTTTCTTTTGTTTATTGTATCGTGGACAATCCCAATTAATTAATTGTATTACTAACAGTAAAACGGGGCAGCTTTAGCCAACATGGCTAGTATTCTGCTGTAGTCTCCAGCCTGATGACAATACGTATGGAAGTAAACCTGTCTCATCAGATTTTGAATTATAAAAGCCTTTGAATTTCTAGCACTGAATTTTTTTGCGCTGAAATTAAGTATCCGAATTTTCTGTCTCTGAATTCAACTATGTTCATAAATTTAGAATAAGAAAATTCAGATGCAAAAAATTCAGAAGCAAAAAAATCAGATGCAAAAAATTCAGATCACACATCTGCAATGACTTTTTTCCTGCATCGGTGTCACATGACCAACCTAACGTAATTTGATTGGCTGGCTGTCGGTTCGACTTGAGATAGAATCGATTGCTTATCCTTGGTGTCCCAGATGTGTGATCGGAATTTTTCGCGTCCGAATTTTTTGCTTTAGAATTTTTTGCGTCTGAATTTTTTGCATCAGAATTTTTTGCTTCAGAATTTTTTGCATCTGAATTTTTTGCATCTGAATTTTTTTATTCTAAATTTATGAACAGTTGAATTCAGAGAAAAAAAAATCAGATACTAAATTTCAGTGTTAAAAAAAAAAAAAAAAAAAAAAAAAAAAAAATCACTGCTAGAAATTCCATGGCTTTTATAATTCAAAATCTGATGACACAGATTTACTTCCATAAATACACACCCTAAAAAAACAATATTTCCCTGCCAAATCTACATGAGTCACCAACCAGTGCATCCTTGGTTTAAGCTAGCTGACAAGAACAACATCTGGGTATTCCGTGCGTTCTTGGTTTATGCGAACTTGCAATTGGAACAGTACTTGGGCTGTGACTGATGACGTTTCACGAGAACAGAAGAACAGACAAGAACGCATATTGAGAAACATCCATACTTTTACCAGCAGTATGATAAAGCAGAACAGGAAAACAAAACAGACAGTAAATAAGTCGTCCTATTCTTTGGTCGAATATGAGTAAAATTAAAACGCTGATAAACAACACTACTGTGATGAGATGGAAATTATCAAACTGTCCAGATGGAGCCACGTCCAGCTCACTTCTCACTGTCCAATCACTGTTTGTCCTGACCTAAACAGTATCCGACCCCCCCACCCCCTTTCACCAAGTGCAACAGACCTGCTGTCTGTCTGAAACACTCAACGTCTGCCTCTATCACTTCACCACCTTACACAGTAGAACTTCTCACTGCACATTATCCCTCAAGGAGAGTATATTAATAAATTGTCAGCTATCCTGTGATCTACAATTTTCCACTCTTCACTTATCTCCATCATTTTCATACTAATTGAATCTCTCAAGCTCCTTCTTTTTTTTCTGTATGTGCTCACTTTTTTCTAATGAAATTCACACATTAGTAAAGTACTTCAGACACAAAAACGTGGCAATTTAATGAGTGAATAGGAGACAATTGACTGATTTTAGATTGAGAATTACATAGTTTCATGAGATGACATGATTCATTAGTACTATTACAAGAAAAAGTACAGATTCAATGAAGAAATGCTGTATAAAAAACATACAGTGCTGTGCAAAAGTTTTAGTACACAGTTTGTTGTTTTTGCAGGGTTTAAATGAGTATGCATATTTATTTGTCATTCCCTTTTCTTCATTTACAACATGAAATACAGGAAATATGTGCACAACCTTTAAAAACACAAAAAAAACTGAACTAAATGTGTTATAAAGGTTAAAATTACTATTTAATGTGACTCAATGACCCCATGACAAGAAGCAGCACAAACCTGGAATAAAACATTAGAAAATTAATGCAATAAATCTCACACTGTCTGAACTAATGAGTTAAAGACCTGTCAGTTACAAAGGGATTTCACACTAAAGCCGTCCACTTTGGTTTATAGAAGCTGTACTGTAATTGCCCTCAAACTTTTCTTTTTACTGCTGTACATACTTCACATGTATCCAGATTGGATTTTAAGACAGAGACTGAGAAATACATACAGCGATGGAAAGAAGGTTTTTTTTTTTTTGACATCCAAAGCATTTGTGATGATTCTTACTGCAATGTAAGTCATTGAACTATGCTAAGTATTGTGTCATTCTCCAAACCCACTGTTCCATCGAGGTCATAACTGGATGTTTCAGCAAGATAATGAAAAACTGTCAAGATTTAAATTTTTTTAACATTAAAAAATATGTGTTTGTTTGTGTGTCTCTCTGACACAGTCACACCTTTTGAAACACAAAAAGATTTTTTTACTGATGTGTCCAGAAGTGTTTTTTCCACTACTATAGATAGATAGATGGATATCTATCTATCTATCTATCTATCTATCTATCTATCTATCTATCTATCTATCTATCTATCTATCTATCTATCTATCTATCTATCTATCTATCTATCTATCTATCTATCTATCTATCTATCTATCTATCTATCTATCTATCTATCTATCTATCTATCTATCTATCTATCTATCTATCTATCTATCTATCTATCTATCTATCTATCTATCTAATCTATCTTATCTATCTTATCTATCAATCTAATCTATCTATCTGTTTTTATCCCAGCAGATGGCACTGTTTCATTCACATGTGCATGTACACAGGCATACAGAACCAAACATATTCAAAACACTCTTGTCAGCAGCTACAGGAAGCAGTGCATCTGTGCACCAGCTCTGACACCATGAGCCTGGCCACACATCAACCCCCTCTCTGGAAGTCCGCCACAGAGCTCAAAGTGACCTTCATCATCAGACGGACAAGACAGCAGCCCCATCTTTGTATTTTACGACTCTTAATATTGGAAGTGCTCTTTACTGGGGGTTTTAGTCTGGTCACAGTGGTGGAACACGGAACAGAAGGCACGGTGTCAGTGAAGAGACAAGCTGAAATATACTGCTGGGTACTGGGGTAGATTGAAGATTTTCTAAAGGAGTCGATGAGGAGACGGTGGAATGGTGTTTCTTGTGGACTTCCTGTGGAGGCTTCATTCACGGTGCCTTCACAGATGAGTCATGCAAAGCTCCATTGACTCCGGACTTTAATCCATTTTCGATGCAAAGGCATGAAACCATCGCATTTTGTACTTCATTCTGTTCTATTTAATTCTGCCCCAGTGCCATGCCATGCCATGCTAGTCCAGTATTGAGTGTATTGTGAGTGCAGTAAATAGTGCTCAGTGCAGCTGTACCTCAGTGGCGGGCTGCACTTATTGACTCGTGTTTTCTCCAGCAGACTTGCCTTCACTCCTCCAAGTCTCTGTGGACAACTGAGCCAAATGACAAATTGCGCTTTCACACATCCCCCTTTTGCACAACTGCACAGGCTGCCTGGCAAATACTTCAAGTACCACTGCTACAGCCCTGCTGAAAAAAGCTACAAATTCCCTCTTAGAGGATTTACTTTCTTGTTTTCACCCTCAGGCTCAGTGTCGTTGTATCTTTCTCAGTCATTTGTTTCTTTATTTCTGGTAAAATTCATAATCAAACATCTACCTGCACTTGTAGTGTATTATTTAATATATTTTTTCCCATTTACTTCTATTTTTTCTCCTTTTTTTCCTTATCTACATATGTATTTTTTCCCTTTGCCATTTCTACATCTATACTTAACTACATTTGTTGTCATATGATCAACATGATTAGAATCCTATGATGCACTGAAGTTTTAATTTCGATCTCGTCGTTTGCATTATGCCCTGATGAAAACTGTTGTTATAACATGTTGGTGATAGTGTCCCTATAGGTACTTTTGCACTAGTGATTTTTTTTTTTTTTTTTTAAGTGGGTATTGACACAGTACTGTGGCATGAAATATCAGTTTGTTTATTACCGCAGAGCCAATTAGCGGCCTCGTTATATCATGTCTAGACTGGTAACTTAAACATCTCAAAAAAGTACCAAGGCAATCAGATAGCAAGTAGGTCAAATTGAGATACAGTAGATATTTAGCTCACTTGGTAGCATATCAGACTGCAACATGGATGACTTGTATTCAATTCCTGGTTGGAGTTGGATTTTTTTTTTTTTTTTTAAGATTTTCAAACGGGGGGCTCCAGCTTCTAGTGCAGAAAAACACCATAACACAACATACAGAGTATTTAGAACAATAATTCTTATTCTATGTTATATACTATCACCAAATTGTTGTTTCTTCCATCAATTGTCACAGTACTGTGGTAGCAAAATGCACAAAAGAATGCACTGAAGTGTAGACCATATATCACCACAGTAGTGTGGCAACAAGAGGATAATGAGTTCATGGAACAGTATCCATAATTGGTTCTAGTAAAAATGCTAACATTTGATTGGTCTGTGGCAGTAGACAACCTGATATTTTATGCCACAGTACTGTGGCAGTAGCCATTGCTTTTTTTTTTTTTTTTTAATTGCGCTTTTGTTTTTCATGCATTCCTTGTCCTTGATATGCATTTTATTCCTTTATACACATTTGCATTTTATAGTTTTTGACCAGTGAAATGCCTACTATACTTTTTTTTTTTCAATAATTTCTTTTGTGTGAAACCCACCTTTGTTCCTATCATGCAAAGACTTGCTGGAAATCAGTAAGTGCAGAGAGGAAACATGTATTCTGTACACTGGAAAAAATTAAAATCTTACCAAGTGTATTTTTCTCATTTCTTGTCAAAATATCTCATCACACTTAAAATAAGACAAAATCGCCTAAAGAGTAACTTTTCAGTGAGATATAAGAACTTATTTTTAGAGAATAGATCTTGAAAATCTTATTTCAAGAAATCTTAGCAAGATAATTTTCACTTGTTCCATTGGCAGATTTTTAGCTTGAATTAAGCAAAAAAAATCTTGAATTAAGCAAAAAAAAAAAAAAATCAAGATCTATTGTCTAAAAATAAGTTCTTATATCTCATTGAAAAGTTACTCTTTAGGCGATTATGTCTTATTTTAAGTGTGAGGAGATATTTTGACTAGAAATGGCCAAAATAAACTTGGTAAGATTTTGATTTTTTTTCCAGTGAGTCAAGAGAGAGTCTCTGAGGAATCAAGACCGAGTCAAGACCAGGACCATAAAAACAAGTCAGTTTTCATAACCATGGTTTAATATCACCCCAGTTAATAATCAACAGTTAGGCCTGCAGACTAAGCTAGACTGGGAATTGTTTATAGGAGCAGTCTGGCACACTCTTGTCTACATAACCTCTTCATATGGACTTTTTACTGTCATTAAAAAAATCCCTACCATATGCATCATCTTCAGCCAATTTTTCAAAACTGCTTCAATAGTGCTGCTCTGTCATCAACATGTTAAACCCACCCTGATTTTGAATCATAGTTAGGATCTACAGAGCAAATTCAGATTTACTGGTGGTATGTCTAGATTAGTAAGGTAAGACAAGACAAGGCAAGGCAAGTTTATTTGTATAGCACATTTCAGCAACAAGCCAATTCAAGGTGCTTCACACAGGATGAAATACAACGACAAGGGAAAAAGAAACACATTTAAAACATTATAAAAGAAACATGTAAAAGGTGAAAACAGCAAGTAAGAAAACAACACATAAAACCCAAAATATAAAAACACACATATTAAAGTAAGAGTTGCAGTGCAGAGTTTCGAAAGAGAATATAAAATTTAAAAAGTCAAAAGCCTTTTAGTCAAAGGCAGCAGTGAACAGGTGAGTCTTTAACCTTGACTTAAAAGAACTTAGACTCTCAGCAGACCTGATATTTTCGGGTAGTTTGTTCCAGATATACGGAGCATAGAAACTGAAAGCTGATTCTCCATGTTTAGTTCTGACTTTTGGAACACAGAGCAGATCTGCACCAGAGTAAGCGACTTTACAGCATTTTTCCAATATTTCCAAAAAATTATGTCTTATTTTAAGTGTGATGAGATAGTTTGACTAGAAATGAGAAAAATACACTTGGTAAGATTTAGATTTTTGCAGTGTATAATTGTCAACACCTATGCAGCTAACCTAGTTATCCACATCAGAAGAACAAAGCCCAGAGTCCAGGACAAACAGCATCATGGTATTGATCCAACACTACATTGAAACGCATTCATCTCCCTCCTCCACACACTGCCCAATACTGTCCAGGACATCACTGGGTCTTTCTGTGTGACCCTGCCTCAGGCGATTATGTAGGATAATCAATATCTTTCCTTCTTCTGCTTCAGCTTGATCTCCTCTCCATGCTGTTCAGCTCAATCATGTGCAAGCAGCGTGGCATTTCACAAACATGCACAGTGACGGGCATTACTGGAAATACCTGGTGTACCTGTCGGGCTCCTGTATGTGCAAGCCGTTGGGTTTCTAGCCACTTTAATCGCCACAAAACTGCATGAGTCCCCTGAATCCAAGGTCGCCTGTGTTCATTTTTTACTGCTTCTGATTTCCACCCGGACCACTGGCTATTACATACCCATAAATCAATAGGGTTTCATCCAGCGCCTGTCAACCCCTCGCAAACATTCAAGATCAGTATTTTACACGAATGCCTGCACACGAACGGGCACAAGCACAAATGTGTTTTTTGAGTTGTTGACAGTGAAGCTCGGTGGTGCTGCAGAAGGGATTAAGACTGACAGAAGGAGATGTGTGAATGTGACCGATGCCGTTTGTCCACAGCCTCCTCCGTTCTCTACAGGGTCCATTCATTCTTTTAACCTAGCTATGGGTTTTCTGTCCATATTTGTGGACAAGAGTTTCACCACTTTATACAAAGAAAAAAAAAAGAAAACTGCCCACCACAAAGGACATTCCATAAAAAATTTATCAAATATCACCCTGTTTACTTCTGCTTAATGATGATTCTACCTCATAACATTCTCTTCAGCAAAGGCGTATATTATGGGCTGCCCTCACTGCAGCCAAGAAAATGCTGGCATTGAGATGGTAGCTGCCTCGTGCTTTAACACGACAACAATGGATCAATTATTTTCTAGATATAGTTATGATGGAGAGGTCAGTGGCCTGGATGCATGCAGCCAGTCGAAAAACGCTTAGTATGTGGGATGGTGTTTATATTATGGTTAAAGAAAGAGTGAAACATAATTGTCTATGACTTTCCTGATCACTATTCTGTTTATATCTATAAATTATATTCTTTTTCATCTATATGCTTCATCTTGAATTTCCCCCCGGGGATCAATTATGTATGTATGTGTATGTGTGTGTGTCTGTCTGTCTGTCCTGTCTATCTATCTATCTATCTATCTATCTATCTATCTATCTATCTATCTATCTATCTATCTATCTATCTATCTATCTATCTATCTATCTATCTATCTATCTATCTATCTATCTATCTATCTATCTATCTATCTATCTATCTATCTATCTATCTATCTATCTATCTCTATCTATCTATCTATCTATCTATCTCTATCTATCTAATCTAATCTACATGTATTTCTCTTTATTAGTTGGTTTTCGTATTCTGACATCCAGATTGGGTTGGTATGGGGGTCACCACTGGTTCTCGGGGGTGGGATTTATACTTTGTGTGTCACAGAATCTTGTATTATAAAATGTGAATTTCTTTCTTTTTCTCTTGTATTGTACTTCTGAGATGCACAATGAAAACAAATAAAAAATTGATCCCAAAAAAAAAAAACTGCATCTGAAAAAACTGTTGCATCCTGATGTTTCCACTATAGGCACTTATTTGATAAAAAAACAAAAAAGCTGGTACTTTGCTGACATTTCCTGGGTCTCAGGAGGTTAAATACTGTTCAAACCACATGCTGAATTCTGACCCCTCCTCTCTCCTCCCTCCTCCCTTCTGTTCTGTAGCCACAAGGAGAGACCCCATCCCTCGCCCACTCTCCCCTGCTGCTAGCCAGCACCAGCATGGCAGACAGTCGACAACCGGAGGACGGTGCCCCCCAGTGGAATCCATCGGGAGGGCAGGATCCTACTGGCACCCACGGAGCCAATGGCTACTCGTCCTCTGCCTACAGGACCTGCCAGCCCGGGGGTGCCCTCATGGCCACAGCCCCATACTCTGCAAGGGAGAACGGCTTCAATGGAGAACTAACTGGGGCTCATGCTATAACTGCAGGTAAGACATTGTTTTTGAGGGAAGTTAAATCACTAATACTATATTTACTTTATAATGCATCTTGTTTAACCTATAAAGACCCAGTGCTACTTTTGCAGAAGTTCCCAAATGAATTTTTCTCTCTAGTTAACCTTTCGTAAATGAATTATCACCATTTATTGTAATACTACCTTCTTTGTTTAGCTTTTTTTTCAGTGAAAATCAGGTATTTTTCTATATGTAATTTCCTGATCATGTACAATCACAGAAAAAATTATCAGACCATCAAAACTCACCAGTGACAATGGTTATGCAATCAAGTACTAACTCCTGTGTGTATCATGTGACTAAAACAGACAGAAAAGAAAACATGGAGGGCCTGAAAGCACTGTTTTTGTCAGTACAATGCCATAGATATTGATGTAAGAACTTAAGTGATTTTGGTTATTATCAAGAAAACCATGGAAAATGTCTAGATATCAGCTCTGAAATGAAACTCTTATGAGCTATTTTTGTTCTTATCATTACATTTGTCCAAACAAATGTACCTTTAGTTATACCAGGCATTAAAATGAACAAGAAATTGAAGAAAACAAGGGGTGGTCTAATAATTTTTGCCGTGACTGTATATGTACACAAAAGCTCAGATTAAAGGTAAGGGCTATTATATCAAAAACAGACCAAACTGAAGAAAAATCTACTTTTTCAGCAAAGATATCATTAACTGAACACAAACACATGTGGTTTTATGGTGAATCAATGTTATAGAAGATGATGGTGTTTCCACAGTAACTACGGAGCCTCTGAACATCCAAATGGGTCATGTCTGATGACCATGAAAAGATGACAAACTGCATTTTCCACCAATTATTTACATATATTGATAGTTTGTGCCTACGTGTCAAAGATTCAAATAAACATTCTGTCCCTTTAAAGTGCTAGTTTTCACATGTTTGGTTGTTTCTTAGCCATACTTAATCTGACATTTGAAAGCAGCAACATAGACCAAAGTCAAGCTTCATTTTTTAAATTTTGTTTTAAATTACATCACAGCTAATCATTAAGTTTGTGTGTTGCTCTGAAAACACTTCGTATTAATTCATTTCATTCATGCTTGATCAGGTCAAGAGACTTTATTGGCTTGACAGTGTGATAACTCCAAGGAGAGTCCTGTCAGAAGTATGTTTGGTTTTGCATGTTAACATGGTGGGTGATTTGGGAGTGCATGAGTTTTTTCCTTGTTTAAAAGAAAAAAAAAAAAAAAAAAGAGTGATTTTATTAATTATATAAGAGCATAGGCCCAAAAAGTAAGGTTAGTTTGGACATATTAGAGAGTGACAGTACAAAAAACAGTATAAATAACATGAATATTTTCACAGTGTATCAGTCACTGGAGTGTTTTTTTGTGTTCTTATGCACATGATAGATAATATGTTGTATGATCGGTAATATACTGTTGCATGTACCTTGCAAATAAATCCACTGCATTAATATCACACAATGACTGATCTGCCATTTCTTGGTGCACACAGACTGCACTTTTTCCTTTAGACCACAGCTGTCAAACATATGGCTCGCAGGCCAAAGATGGCCTGCAAAAGGGTCTAATCCACCCAGTTGGTTTTGCGAAAAACAATTACACTGAAGATATTAACAATTAAATGTGTCAGAATTTAGTTCAGGCATCACATACAGACCAATTCAATTTCCAGTTTCCATAAGAACCTATACATAATGACAGTTACAAAATGTTCTATTTGTTTTTGTGTAAAAAAGTAAAATTACATGAAATGGTTTACATTTACAAACTATCCTTTAACAGAAAAATCTAAGTAACCTGAACAAATATGAACAACCTGGAATGTCTTTAGAGAAGGAAGTGCAATTTTACGAATATTCTGCCTGTTTCTAAATGTTTTGTGCATTTGTAGATCCACTGGGATCTGTGAGTTGTAATGTACATGTGGAAATGATAAACTGAGGCAGAATATTGTTAAAATTCCACTTATTTAGGAAATATTTGAGAAATTTCAGGTGGTTTATCAATCAATCAATATTTTTTTTTATTTCTAATGCACTTTGTAACATCCAAAGCTGACCAAAGTGCTGTACAAAAGAAGAATAAAGATAAAGCATCACAAATAAACAACAATAACAATGCAGTGCATTCGCCTATAAAAAACAGAGTACCACAATACTAAGTGTCAAAGGCCATTCTGAACACAAACGTTTGTGTTATTCACATTTTAAGGAAACTTTTGTAAACATTTTCATAATATAATTTGACTTTTTTCTCTGTTATTTTACTGGTCTGGCCCACTTCACATAATATTGGACTGTATGTGGCACCTGAACTAAAATGAGTTTGACCCCTGCTTTAGACTCTTAAGTTAAAAAAAGCTTTTTATTACATAATTACCCATGAAGTTGGAATAAAATACTTACCCCACCCCTCGAAGGGAAGGCTAAGGGGTATTGTTTTTGGTTCAGTTTGTTTCTTTGTTTCTTTGTTTGTAAACACCCTAGCAGCAAAACTCATACTAAATTAGGTTTATAGATTGCCAGTGACCCAGAATAGATGTCGTTACAATTGGGGAAAGTAGGTCAAACTTAAAATTTTTAATGAATTTCTAAAATCTTTTTTCTTCTCCCATTTTCTTGTAATGGGCGAAATTTCACATGTATAACAAACATAAGTTTTGTTTCAATTTACTTCAAACTTGGCACACATATAGAGGTAATTGATATGATATAGACATGATGACATCAGCTGGAGCGATGCTAAAATAAGCAGCAATACGTTGGAAGGGTGGGGTTTGTTGTGCCTGGCACCATTTGTTTTACCTGCTTCTCATGAAATGATTGTGACAATGTGATTTATTCTAGATAGATGAAGTGTAACTGGGACTTAGTATGTAATCATTGGTCCTGGTCAAAGATGATTTCTGATGTCTTTAAATAGGAATAAAAAGAGGAATATGTCTGAAAACAAAATTATTCCAACTCTATGGTCAGCAGTTTATAACAGATGTATAACATGACAGCAGTTCAAAATATTGTCCATTACTACTGAAACAAAAAGTGAACATCTGTATCATTATGCTATATTTACATCTGTATCATATTCTTGTGAGTTTTTCAACTGCAGCAAAGAGTGGAGACAGAAAGATAATCCTGTGGTCTGAAATGAAAATAGTAGCACTGCTTTAATTTTGGGCTGAAAATTGTGGAAAAGTATCTGTGTTGCTGGGTAATTCTGTTGCAGTGGAATAACTAGTGTTCTGTTTTTGGCTATTAGTGTCTGTGAGAATGTCATCAGGTGTGATTCCCACTGGGGACAGTTTCTATTGGGATGGAGCTCCTGTGGGGAGTTGCCATAGAAGCCGTGAAGGGAAGTGAGGTGTGTGTGTGCATGTATGTGGGAGAGGAAAATGTCGCCATGTGAATAATGAGCATGTACCTGAACTCAACTTTACACGCTTATTAGTTGTTCCACTCGTTCATGTCTAATAACTAGTCTGGGAACATCACATGTCCAGGAGTTTCATGAAAACTATTATTGAAACGTATGGTACTTCTGTGTGCGGTCAGAGATAGGGTTGTAAGAAAATGTCGGTTCTGCAATATATCGTGATTTTTCATGTCACAATACTGTATTGATATTAAAAAGTACTGTATTGATATTTTTAGATATTTATTCAAATGCAGTGGAGGTTTATTTTTGTTTTTCTTTTTTGTTTGCATTTTATTTATTATTATTTAACACTCTTTTATTAAATAATGGTAGTTCCTTTGTTGGGATCGCACAAAAATAATGTTATGATGTTAGTTCTGAACTAATAGAATATGAACATTTGAACAGGGTCTTAAACTGTAACGTCTGTAAAACATTATTTAAGTTTTAACACAGGAACATTTTGTGATATAGCATTAGACCCTGTTGGGATCAAATAAAATGTGTTTAGCATTTGTGCATATTTCTTGTGTAGTTCCATTCTTCCAGGAAATAATCTTTTAAAAAAGGAACAAAACCAATAAAGAAAACTGCCTTTTTAACAGTATTGTGATTCTAGTATTCGGATTTATATCGTATTGCCAGATTCTTGCCAATACACAGCCCTAGTCAGATAACCTGTGGACAAAAACACAGAACCTTATAAAACTCAGATTAAATTAACCACATTTTTCCGAGGTAAAACCGTTCCACTTCAGCGCAGTTTTTTGTGGATGTGTGTTTTCTCATGTGTGGGTTTGCAGCGCTCCGAATGTTCACTAGAATCACATACTGTTATTAACAGTGCTATAATTAACACATAAAATCTGTCTCTTTAGCCCTTTCCCCTTACCCCACCTTCATTTACACTCTGCCGACAAGTCCAATAATGAACTGATGGTGTCACCATAGTAACCACTTCCCTACAATTTACTTCACCAGGGCTTTTGTTCTTTTTGCCTTTGTCTTACTACAAACAAGACAATTTAACATCCTTTTGACAAGACAACCAGATACTCTCCCCTCCCACTATTATGACTCAAATTATACCACTTTTGAAGACTGATGATAATCCAAATTGACCTCTTTATGTCCTGGATGCACATTTTGACTTATTTAGCATCATTCAGTTTGTATGTTCATCACAAGAAACAAAAACAAATAATTGTGAGAATAGTGTTCCATAAAAAAAAAAAAATTCTCTCCAAACAACGATGATAATGATAGTAGTAACAACAACGGTTACAACAACGGTAACAACAACAATAACGGTAACAATAATGACAACAACGGTAACAATAATAACGACAGCAGTAACAACAACGGTAACAATAATAACAACAACGGTAACGACAACGGTAACAACAACAACAATGGTAACAATAATAACAACAATAACAGTAACAATAGTAACAACAATAACAGTAACAATAATGGTAACAACAACAACAACGATAACAATAATAACAACAACGGTAACAATAATAACAACAACGATAAAAATAATAACAATAATGGTAACAATAATAACAACAACGATAACAATAATAACAACAACGATAACAATAATAACAGCAATAAAAGTAACAATAATAATAACAATAACGGTAACAATAATAACAACGGTAACAATAATAACAACAATAACAGTAGTAATAATAACAATAACGGTAACAATAATAATAACAATAACAGTAACAATAATGGTAACAATAACCGTAACAACAACAACAACGGTAACAATAATAACAACAGTAACAACAATGGTAACGATAAGGGTAACAATAATGGTAACAATAACGATGATAATAATAATGATAATAATAATAATAATAATAATACATTTCATTTGTTGGGGCATTTTTTCTCACTCAAGGACACCGTACAGTAAAACAGAGGAGTATAAAACAAGCAATAAAACAGAGTAAAAAGTAAAAGGCAGGTTGAAAATTGGACAATGCAATTGTGGTCACAAAGAGAAATTGGTCCTAAACAGATGGGTTTTGAGTTTGGATTTGAAGAGAGGGAGTGAAATAGTATTTCTGAGCTCCGGTGGCAATGAGTTCCAGAGTTGATGATGATGATGATGATGATGAAATTCTTCATTCAGTCATCACATAATACAACCACTGTCAACATTACAGACATTACCAACAGGTTAGTGACTGAAAAGGTACAGGCAGAAGCATAACGCTCATATAATGTCTATCCCATATAACAAATTAAGATACCCAGCCTTCAATATAGGAAAAAGAAAAAACAAAAAATACAAACAAGCAAAAACATAAAGAAGTGAAACTAAACCAAAAAAACAGAAAACATAACCAACCAAATTGATGGAGAATTTAATGTGGAGTAAAAAATTAATTATTTACTTGTTAGTTATTAAATCTTAACAATTGTAACCTTCAAAAATTGCACTACATACCATTTAAAAAAACAAAAAACAAAATGAGCTACACATTGGTAAATCCATGCTGGCTTCATTCCACAGTTTAATTCCAACAACAGATATACATCTTCTTTTAGTCTCTTTTCTAGCTTTCTGTGCAACGAATTTACAAACATCTCGCAATATTTAGACTCAGACACATCACAAAAAAAAACAAAAAAAAACATTGTATTGGTGATAATATTTTTTTACAGCAGTGACCAAATACAAAAATCTAAAATGTTTAAGAACTTTATATCCACTAATCCCATCAATATTTCTAAGTAATTCAGGTAAAATGCAGTTTCTTAGCTTTTCATCATCATCGGTTATGACCCATTTAAACATTCTGAGGCTCCGTAAGGAAAGTAGAAACACCATCATCTTCTGCAAAATTGTTTCACCAATAAAACCCATGTACTTTTACAAATTCCATTGGTTGTAGATACTCACTTTTAATTTCAGATGATGAGATATTTTGTTGAACACTCACTTTCGCTTCTTTTTTTCCCACTTTGCTCTAATAAATTTTGAATTGACTTTGAGTTTTATGATCAGTGAAAGGTTTCTCAGCCCGAACAGTTTCGAGTTTTGCGGAAACATAACTTTCCTTCTACAACACTGGCTCGATTTTTGTTGGTAGTTAAAGAACTTCCTTGCAGATTATTTCATCTTATGCCATCTATATGATGCAACTGAACCTGTTTAAGTTTTGACAGAGGCCGGCGGTGGGTCCAGAACCAGATTCCTGCATTACTTTGCATTCATTGAATCAAAATTGCTGCTGTACTTACAGTTTATTAGCTTGTCTAACAGTGTTTAAATTCTCTCTAATAAGAATGAGAAGCTAATTATCATAATTAGCAACTGCCAAAGCCTCGTGTGTTCTAATGACTCATTATATACACATACTGTATCAAAGAAATGAGAGTGCTGGTAACGGCCTGCTTCCAACTTCAGTCATGAAACAAATGTCAACAAGAAAACAAGTTTTTTTTTCCTCTTGTGAAAACAGAACCCAGAAAGTGTCATTTTAACTTAGCATTTGTGAGCTTTGTCAGAAACTGGACCCACATCTTCTGGAAATTAGAATGTTTTGCAGTACGGTGCCACTCTGTGGATGACACTGGACAGTTTTACATGAAACAAGCAAGAAGGATATAAAGTTACACCAACTTCTATTGATACTGAGAATTTGTTGACTGCGATTCATTTGCACATTGCTATGTTATTTGCACACAATATTGCACACAACTGCATCCTAACGGCACATACTGGACTGTACATACTGTGTTTTTAAGTTTCTTTTCTATATATAATTAATTTACACTCAAACATGTTACTGCAGATCAGGTTTATCTAGAACAGCAAACCTACAGTAATGGTATGAATGTCAGAGTTTGGGATGATGCATTAGTGTCCATTGTTTTGGCTGATATGGAACTAAAACAACAAAACCCATGAATATACAAGAGAACAGCGTTCACTGTAGTGACCACTATGCATGAAAGGGTTAAAGACCAGACAGTAATTTTATTTACAAGTGGCAAAAATCACAAAAACATGACCAAAAAAAAAAAGAAATATCCTTAACTTTTTGTTTGTAGTGTATATCCTCAGTGTCTGGCCAGTAGGGCTGGGAATCATGGCCAATAGAGGGTATGCACGTGACGTCACTGCTAGCGGAAGTCACCGCGGTTACGCCCACTGAGTGGCAGAAAGAGGGAGACGAGTAGTGGCTTTGGCTTGAATACTGCAAAAACTTTAGAACAATCTAAAAAATGGGCAAGAGCCATTGTGCTGTTGATTGCACAAATAGGTTTAAAAAGCACTCGGAGCTATCGTGTTAGCAGCGACCTAAAGCCAAAGACAGAAGAAGCAGATGGATCGCTGCAATTCGTAGAAATAACTGGAATCCGGGCAACGAAACCTGGATTTGTGGTTGCCATTTTGTGTCAGGTAACATTCATTTATGCTGTATTCTTGTGTAAAATCATACCTTAAATTACATATCATTTTGGCTAACGTTACTTCTTAGTAAAGCTCTTAATGTTAGCATCTGTCATTTAGTTCTATGTTTCATAACTGAAACGTTTTTGTCTTCAGTTGTGTGATTCTGAACCTTGTGCTCTACATAATTTGTAAACTAGCTTAAACTGAGGCTAACCTAGTTTTCCGAATAAGGGGGTACTGTAGCACAAAGCTGTTGAAGCTGTGTTGTATCAAGTATTTGGTGTTAACCCTACTTAAATCTCCACAGTACCAGTAGATCATCCACTCACTTGGGTCAGTACTAAGGGTTCAACTCCAGTAAATCAGTAGTGAACTGTGAGCACTACTGCTGGGCCTTTACCTTGGAAATCACCGCCAAGAAAATACGTCTGCACTGACAGAAAACCTCCAAAACAATAGTATGTTGAATTGAAAGCACTCACCAGCTGTAATCCTCTAATTAACGATGACGAGGATGTCAACAACTCTTTGGCTTTTGTATCCTTTCAGCCTTTACATTGGGGATTTTCCCGGCGTTGAAATCAGGTTCATATAAATGTCAGGATACGTGATTTCCAGCCACGTATCAATGTTCGTAGACCACTTGTTGTTTGGTAGCTTGTATGGATCCATGTCCAGTCCAATTGTCTTTAATTTCATGTTATATTCCACATTTTTCCCAGTCTCGCTGTAGTTACTGCTATGCTCCACCATGTTGAGCCGGTTTGTTTTTGCCACTCAGTCTGACTTAGAGGGGCGTGGCCCAGAGAGGAAGTGACGTATGTGCATTCCCTCTATACAATGTACAGAGGCTTCGTATACTTATTGTGACGTTTCGGGCCAAGGCCCTTCATCAGACTGAGGACAGAAACTTACACAGGTGTTCTATGTATAGAACACCTGTGTAAGTTTCTGTCCCGAAACATCACGATTAAATGGTTTGGGAGCTCACTGGTTGTGCGGACCTTCCTTTATTTTTTCTCACGTTCTACTTTTTTGGGATCCAGCACACCTCTAATTTTGGATGTGCGTGTCGTTCACCTTTTTTCTTCGTATACTTATTACCCCGCCCATCGAAGGGGAGGCAGGGGGTATTGCTTTTGGTTCGGTTTGTTTCTTTGTTTGTTAACACTCTAGCAGCAAAACTCCTGGTTGAATTCATACCAGATTGGGTTTATAGATTGCCAGTGACCCAGAATAGATGTCGTTACATTTTGGGAAAAGTAGGTCAAAGTTTAAATTTTTTATGAATTTTTAAAATCTTTTTTTCCCCCATTTACTTATAATGGGCAAAATTTCAAATGTCTATAAAAACATCGATTTTGTTTCAATTTACTTCAAACTTGGCACATATATATATAGAGGCAATTGATATGCTGACATCAGCACACACATAGACATGATGACATCAGCTGGATCGATGCCAAAATAGCTACAATACTGGCAAGTGGCGAGGTTTGATGTGCCTGGAACCACTTGTTCTTTAGTATTTTTATATTGATGTAAATATATTCATGAGTGTTTTTATATTTTCCCCTTTTTTAATCTAGCTGAGAAGTACCTGTAAGAAAAAAGTTGCCATGTGCACATAATGACAATAAACAGTCTTGGATGTTGAATTAGCTAGTTTATGCCTTGGCCACTCCCACTGTCAGTTACCATGAGTTAGCTTAACAAATCTTACACATATCAAAATAAATTCTGACTGAGCCTACACAAAACACAAATATGCTATAGATATCAAAAACAAACTGTTCATTTCGTAAAAGTATTACACATCAAAATCAACTCTGTTCCTTTCATAGTAATAATACACATATCAAAATTAAAATGTCCATTTCATAGCAGTAAAATATACACATCAAAAGTAAATTCTTAGCTTAATTTGCATTTATATTTTATCCATAACCTCTGTAAGTGCAAAAAGATTTTCACAAAAGGCCTTTGATTTCTGGACTTCCTCTGTGTTTTTTAATTCACAAATTAAATATGTTAATGGAAAGGCACCTACTGTTAATATTTTCCTAACCATATTCAAGTAGTTTTATCAGCTAAAGCTTTTGTCAGTACAATGCTATAGCTATTGATGTAAGAACTGAAGTGATTTAGGTTATTATCAAGAAAAGCATGAAAAATGTCTAGATATCAGCTCTGAAATTAAACTCTTATGAGCTATTTTTGTTGCTATTGCTATATTTGTCCAAACAAATGTACCTTTAGTTGTACCAGGCATTAAAATGAACAAGAAATTGAAGAAAACAAGGGTGGTCTAATAGTTTTTTCCGCAACTGAATATACTCATGTCCCCTCCCTATTTTTTTTTACTGACCATAAATTCCCATGTCAGCTCCCATAAGATAGCTTAACAAATCTTATATATATCAAAATAAATTCTGAATAAGCCTGCACAAAACACAAAAACACTATGCATATCAAAAATATACTGTCCATTTCATAACACTATTACACATCAAAATGAACTCTGTCCCTTTTATAGCAATAATACACATATCAAAACTAAACTCCTTCTATTTCATAGCAGTAAAATACATACATCAAAAGTAAACTCTTAGCTTAATTTGCATTTATATTTTATCCATAACCTCTGTAAGTGCAAAAACATTTTCACAAAAGGCCTTTGATTTCTGGACTTCCTCTGTGTTTTTCAATTCACAAATTAAATATGTTAATGGAAAAGCACCTACTGTTAATATTTTCCTAACCATATTCAAGTAGTTTTATCAGCTAAAGCATACTACTTTTGCATATTTGCTTTTATGTGCAAATGGACATTCTGTTCTTTTAATCATCTGCATGAAAAACCCTATCTACTGTTGGCAGCTGTGCAACCAGAGCTAAGTTTGTCAACAGGGCATCTTGTCAGCATACATTAGCATTGCTCTAGACTGGGACAGAGTGTAGGTAAGTGAGGGAGGATGGATGACAGACGGGCTGATGCTGGCACTCCGTTTGCTTTTTTTCCCCTCTCTCTCTCTCTCGCTCTCTCTCTAACTCTGTGGAAAGCTCTTCAGACACTACGGAATTGCCCTCTAGACTTTCATTTGAGTCAAAGCTGAAAAAGCAAGTCATACACACTCACCAGTGGTCCAGGGATGGAGTGAGAGACAGAACGAAAGAGTGAGTTACTGTAACAGAAATGAAAAGAATGACCATAGGAGCATCGCACTGACTGATGTCTGTGTCATTAAGAAGATGCAAGAAACTGGGCAGAGTGACAAGGCGCCTCTCGTCAGCACAAATCAGTATGTTTGGCTGCAGCAGAGTACATTTGCCCACTTTGCTCAAATAAAGCTCTGCTGTGAAGTGTGCAGGAATGGACCGATCTGAATGAAACAGAATAGAATAGAACAGAATAGAATAGAATAGAATAGAATAGAATAGAATAGAATAGAATAGAATAGAATAGAATAGAATAGAATAGAATAGAATAGAATCCCTTTATTTACATTTACATTTATGCATTTGGCAGATGCTTTTTTTCCAAAGCGACTTATAGGAGAAAAAACAAAATAAAAGAATAGATTAAAGACATAAAACAGCTGTAATATTAAAAACAGTGTCATACAGAAGATTAAAAAAGCAAAATGATAGACTAAAATACATATCATTATCATTACATCATTATACATATGTACAATGAAATTAAAATAGGCAACTCTCTTATGGTGCGTAGTGCAAAACAGTTTAAAAGAAAAAAAAAAAGTGTAAATATATATATAGAATTAAAAACAAGCATGTCAACCAACCAAAAAACGGTAGAGATAAATATATATTACACTTTGAAATGAGGATTATTTGGGTTTATGTGTACACAAAGACAAACTGCATGGTAACTGTACGCTTATTAACCCTTAGGGGTCTGAGCCTATTTTGGCTGTTTTTGAGTCCTTTTGATTTTGCCTTTATATACTATATAAAGAAATGCTTGCTATACCCATGTTTGGTATCTTTTTTTTTTTTTTTCAGCACAACTTCATCTATCTCATCTGCCTATTATTTTTTCAGTTTAGCCTACCATATCAACACAAAATGCGAAAAAACACAAAAAATATAAAATCTGATTTGAAAAATGTATATAATTTATTGCATAAATAACACAAAGATGCTTAATGAACCTTTTCAAAGACTTTAAAAGTGAATATTGGTTTCAAATATCAGGTATATAAAATCAAAATTGTAATAAATTTAAACTATACTCAAATACTTGACATAAAACCATATCTTTACATAGGCATTTTCTCCAGTTTTCTCACTCCTAAGGGTTAATAAATTCACACATTTTTATTTAATTTCATTATTCAAGATCTGTATGCATAGACTGTAACTGTGCTAAGTGGGATTTAGTCAGCAAAAGTAATAATAATAATAAATTTAAATCTCAGACAAACTTCTCTGTGGAAATCAGTTTCAGAATTGAAATGTATATTATATATTTATTATGATCCTTTTTGTGGCTACAGAGACAGAAGCTGAAACAACCAAGGCATGTTGCTGACATCTGAATCACAATAGGACCCAAGTCAGTGGCCCGCCAGTCTGTTGCTATGGTAACCGCTGGCTTTACACATTTTGGGCACTGGTGGGTTTTCTACCAAATGGCACTCTTGCTCTCTCTGTGCCCTCTCAGTCCTGCAGTGTTTGTGTGTTAGTGTGTGTGGTGTGCACGTGTGTGTATGTGTGTGTGTGTGTGTGTGTGTGTGCAGTAGTCTGGCTGTAGAGTCTCCGTCGGGGCTTCCAGTCGAAGCCTCTGCTCAGAGCGGGAGCATCTCAGCATCAGTCTGCCTGTCACACAGGTAATGCACACTTTTCCTTCATTGAGGGACTACTGTACGTCTTTGTGTGGACATACTGTTAGTTATGATTATTGATGTAGGTAAACAAATAGGATGCAGGCTTTTTGTGTATCACAGCAGCTGTCATGTGCATGTGCATGTGGGTTATCCTTGTGTCAGAGCCAGTGCTATTTCTTTTGACATCAGTCTGTCAGAGAAAAACGCTGAGACAACCAGACACGGCTAGTTTCCATTAGTGCCAGCGAGCTTTGTAGACGTGACAAGGTCATTTTTTACAGTGCTGTTTCTTTGTGGAAGTGCATGTCTGTGGATTTGTTAGTGGGGAATTCATGTCATATGGTGACACACCCACACCTGAGGTTCTTTTGTGCATTTTTGGACATGAAAAATCATATTTCCTTACAATGTAGGTTTTGAGATTTTGACTTTTTTAGCATTTTTTTATGTATGTTAAATATTATATATAATTTTGAAGATGAAATATTCCAATGGAAACGATAATATTTTATGGATGGATGGATGGATGGATGGATGGATGGATGGATGGATGGATGGATTGACGGACTATATGAACACATATATTTAGAAACATTGAATTCAGGTATTTCAACAGGGGGCTTATCATAGTTAAACTCTGACAAATAATTTAATATTATTTTAATCTTATTCTGTATTGTGAAAAGTACCATTGCGATACACATTTTTTTCAACTGTAAGGTTAATTTAGGCAATGCTTTCAAAATTCTTTAAAGTTTGTTTTACTTAATTTAACTCAATGTTGAAATTCTTCTTTGAATATAAATTTTAAAAAATTCTATTTTCAGATTTCTGAAATACTTGTCACATTCTGACTATAAAGAATTTAAACCCCAACTAACCATCTAGTATCTGCAACTGAAAATTTTGCCTTAAAGCATGTATTTATATTATTAATGAATATATTAAATATTGATTTGACATTTGGCATGATGATTACTTACAGCAACTGACATAATGATATAATAGATGATTCAATCCACTTTATTTATATAGCACATTTAACCTCCTAAGACCCAGCTATGGGTTTTCTGTCCACATTTGTAGACAAGAGTTTCACAATTTTATACAAAAAAAGAAAAGAAAAATGTCCACCACAAAAGACATTCCATAAAAATTTTAAAAACTGCATCTGAAAAAACTGTTGCATCATGATCACTTATTTAATAAAAAACAGAAAAAGCTTGTACTTTGCTGACATTTCTTGGGTCTTACGAGGTTGAACAACATTTCCAAAGTGCTGCACATACAGTAGAATTGTAAAAACAATAAAACAAATAACAGAAAATACACTAAAAACAATATATCAGTACATAAAACTAAAACAATGAATAAATAAAACAATAAAATCAAATTGTTAAAAGTCAGAAAGTAAGTAAAAGACACAGAGGACCACACTACTCATGTGGAAATAAAAGCCAGAGAATAAATATGGGTCTTAAGATGAGACCCAAAACACTCCACCATGGGGGCTGTTCGGACGTGGGAGGGCAGGGCGTTCCAGAGTCTGGGGCCGACCATCGAGAAAATCCTGTCCCCCCTGGTTTTAAGTGTCATCTTGGGCACCACGAGCAATCTAGAAATAGATATAATGATAAAGTGCCAACAATGACATACTAATATTAGATTATCATTCATTTCCTGTTTGCAATGTTGTGAATTATTTTGGCAGTATAATTGAGGTTTAACTCTCTATTTTTATTTTTTATTTTTTTATATATTTTGGACATAATTGTAGTATACCTGAGGTTGTATGACAGAATTCCTGATGCAAATTACAGCCTTCTTTCAGTTAAAAAAGTCAATTCATTTCCTGACTTAAAGGACTTTCTTGCTGCATTAATGGTTCAACAGCTTAATATTGAATTTGAAGAAAGGTGGTGAAAATTGCTATAAAATTGGAATTGAGGAAATCCATAAAATGATGACTAATGAGAGCTGCGTCAGCAAAAAAAAAAATGGAACCATATAGGCACTTTTAGTCATTTGCATTTAATACCGTTAATATTTATATTTTTAAGATTTATATTCTGGTATGAGAAAATGCTTTGTTTTTTTTAAAGCCACAGCCTAAATAGGTGGTACAATACATGTTTATTGCACTTTGCTGTTGAAAATGGGAAATGGCTGCATTTAGATGATGAGTGGGCTGTGTTTAGTGTTCCCGGAAATGTGTGTGTGTGTGTGTGTGTGTGTGTGTGTGTGTGTGTGTGTGTGTGTGTGTGTGTGTGTGAGTTTGTTTGTGTAGGTGGTTGATGTTGGATTGGATTGGAAAAGGTCCTGAAACAGCAGCAGTGAAAGGAGCACTCTGCCACCCAGTCCAACATAAGGCACCGTTGCCATGCAAATGAAGGTCGGGTGGATAAACGCCCGGTGAATTCCTTTGCACATCAGACAATATAAAACCTGATGTGGGAAAACTATCTAAAGAAACTGATCACAAGTTCCAGTGAAGTTATTAAAGACCTATTTTGTAGGGAACAACCAGTTGCTTTCAGTTTCATCCTTTCCCTTTTCCTACAGTAAATTTCCTCATTTACCACCTGCTGCCCACTGCGTTGTTGACTAGACACCAGCAAATAAAACTAGTCTCATCTTGAACAGTTAACCTTTTATTTTATAGTTTTTCAGCTGCACTGGAAAGCACATATCATGACACTAATGCTACGGTTATTTTCCCCTTCAAACAAAACCACAGATAGGCGTTCAAAATAACACTGATGTCACGTAATCCTAGTTGAGTCAGTTATTTTTTGGTTTTGGTTCGGTTTGTTTGTTTGTGTAGCGGCAAAACTATTGGTTGAATTCATACCAAAGTTGGTTTATAAATTGCCAGTGACCCAGAATAGATTTTTAAAAATTATTATTATTGATTTATTTCAAATATGGAAATGGTACAAGCTTCCTGATTGCTACTAATAGGCATCTTTGCACAATATAATATAGAAATGAAAATTCAAGGAAGCAAAAAGAAATGCACAAAAAAAGAAAAAAGAAAGAATCATATTTGAAAAGAAGTGAGAAGAAGCAGAGCTTGTTAGCTCTCACCCCCTTTGTCTAAACCAGCTATATATTTATATATATATATATATATAGATAGATAGATAGATAGATAGATAGATAGATAGATAGATAGATAGATAGATAGATAGATAGATAGATAGATAGATAGATAGATAGATAGATAGATAGATAGATAGATAGATAGATAGATAGATAGAGATACATACATACATACATACATACATACAAGGGCTGTTCAGTAAGTTCATGGCCTCACCCAGAAATACTGGTTGTTATAATACAGGATGTTACATTCTTTCGTGATGGGATTGTGATGCTTGAACACCGATGGACCAAGTGCATTGCTGTAAATGGAGATTATGTTGAAAAATAAAATATAAATTATCAGTCTGTGTTGTTCTGTTCTGGGTGAGGCCATCGGTCCTCGTGTATATATATATATATATATATATATATATATACACACACTGATACATTCACATAGGCTTCTCTGCCTCTAATAGATGTCATTACATTTCGGGAAAAGTAGGTCAAAGTTTAAATTTTTTTACAAATTTTTTTTGCCCATTTACTTACAATGAGCAAAATTTCAAATGTCTATCAAAACAGCAATTTTTTTTCAATTTTCTTCAAACTTGGCACATATATAGAGGCATTTGATATGCTGAGATCAGCACATGCATAAACATGATGGCATCAGCTGAATCGATGCCAAAATAAGCTATAATACATGCGAGGGGTGGGGTTTGTTGTGCCTGGAACCACTTGTTTTTGCTCAGTTTTTAGCCACAGTCAAACCACCATACACATTAATTTAGATTTTTTTTTTTTCCCATGCACTTTGTGTTATTCATACCTGCACTAAAGATCTGTTGTAAATGGGCTTCATGCACAGCCCCACTTCTTCCTGAACTTCAGGTAGCTCCTTTATTTCCTGTCTTTCATTATTGGGCACACTGTTTAATCCAGGTGTGTGTGACCACAGTAGTCACAACAAGAAGTAGCAGACACACCTGGAATAATTAGTGTGCCCAATAATGAAAGACAGGAAATAAAGAAGCTGCCTTAAGTTCAGGAAGTAGTGGGGCTGTGCATAGAGCCCATTGCTAGATTATCACAGTTTAGTTGATAAATGTCTGAGCTGCATATCAACTAACAGCAAATTTATCAAACTTAATAAAATACATATAAGTGTACACTGCACCTGATACAGTACAAACTTACTGGTGTAGAAGAAATTTCAGCTCAGCATCAGTCTTCTTTGGTGTATTTGCTTGGGACAATAACAGCAACACTGACTCATTTTGCTTCTATTTTTATCACTTCTTTTCTTTGACTCTTCTTTCAGCAGCTTGTTAATGGTGTCTTTACAAAATGAGTCACCAATGGATGCATTTTCAGTTCACTGTTGTGTTTACAGTTCACTGTCTGCTCTCCCACATAAATGAAAGAAGGTTAGAATTGGCCTTTTGAGCTACCTTCCAATTTACACTCTTTCAGATTCAGGTAGACATAGGATGACTCGCTACTCACTCTAGTGGTAGAAAGATGTATCTGAGTCAGCAATACTGCAATGCATTTTATTGAGTTCTTTGGCGTAATGTCCTATTTTATTTCTAAAACCCTCTAATGATACTTTAAGTTAGTTTTTGTGTATTTAGATGTAAGAATATTACAAATATCTGAGTATAAGAGCTCATAGTAGCACTTTGAATCACAGGTTGGTAATGGTTTAGTAATGCATAAGTAATAAAGAATTAACAAGTGGTGTCAGGCATAACAAACCCCGCCCCTCACACATATTGTAGCTTATTTTGGCATCAATACCGCTGATGTCATCATGTCTATGCGTGTGGTGATGTCAGCATATCAGTTACCTCTATATATGTGCCAAGTTTGAAGTAAATTGAAAGAAAACTGATATTTTTATAGACATTTGAAATTTTACTCATAAGTAAATTGGGGAAAAAAATTTAAAAATGCATAAAAAATTTGAACTTTAACCTGCTTTTCCCAAAATGTAATGAGTTCTGCTCTGGGTCACTGGCAATCTATAACCCAGTTTGGTATGAGTTCAACTTAGAGTTTAGCTGCAACAGACATTTGAAATATCCCTCATTATAAGTAAATGGCAAAAAAAAAAAAAGATTTTTGAAATTCATAAAAAAAATGTAACTTTGACCTAATGTTCCTATAATATAATCCGTTCTATTCTGGGTCATTGGCAATCTATAAATCAAATTTGGTATGAATTCAACCAATAGTTTTGCTGCTAAAGTGTTAACAAATAGAGAGTTTGAGAGTCTGGTTTTGACCGGCTCTATATATAAAGTGTCATGAGATAATTTTTATTATGATTTTGCGCTATATAAATAAAATTTGATTGATTGAGAAACAAACAAAGAAATAAACAAACTGAACCAAAACAATTCCCCTGGCCTCCCCTTTGGGAAGCGGAATGATAACAGGAAATTACCAAAGTAATAGCTCCAGTAATAGAAATAAGACAAGAACAAATGCAGACATCAATAAGCTCTTGTATTATGTTTAGAGCACAGTTAGACGTCTTCAGACTTCTAACGGAACATTTTTGTGTATATTTGTATTATTGCACTCTAGGACACTTGTTTCTTATATCCTCTTATAAATGATGCAAATAGTCATTAATTTTTTTTGCAATCATTTCTATTCTGTTGTACATATTTATAAGCTACATATAACATGATTGATCACATGACTGGTAACCCCGAGTATTTTATTATTTTGAGTGGCTTGTCTACATATGTTTCTCGACAATTCTGAATAAGACTAATGATGCTTGAAATATCACAGCTGAAATAAGCCCTAATACAGGAGTTATACTGGTGTGCTGATTTTATTTATTTATTTATTTTATTGTCATACTCTGTTACACTGATTACCAGGCACCTAGCAAGATTATTCTCCTCGGATGTGCAAGTTTAAATGCTCTATCCTATAACTCCAGTATTAACCAAGAAAAATAATGAATGTATTATAATGCTTTTGGATAAATCGTTCCCTTTTGTTTGAGAGTGTTACTGTTGAAATTATACTTTTGAGACACATTAAATGGAAATATTTGTAGTGTATTCTGTGTAATAACCATAAATCAGGGAAGGAAAATGCAAAACTGTCTCTATTTTTCTACTTAAGGTCAGAGCCATAAATCTAACCAAACATTTCATGCCATAATGATTACCTACAAAATGTTTGTGGTGTATTTTTTTCATCTTGCAAAAGTCAAATATTAGTCATCTGGTTTCAACAGTCAGCAAATGGGAGAGCTTTTACGTAGGATATAATTATGAGCAGAGTAAATCGGCATCATTGGTCTTCACTGTTGGATGTCAATGCCAGACAGTCGAAAAACAACACAAAAAAGCAGATTCAGTTTGGATTTTAAGGCTTTAATTTTTTGGAATTTATGAATGAATTTGCGATAAGTAAAGAAAAGACAGCACACAGAATAGCTCAGCCTTGATCAAGTCACTAAAAGATGAACACAGCTCCCTTTACGGGGAAAAAACTGCTCTCTTTAATGTTCTTTCTTGTTCTGTCTCTGCACCTGTTTGGGGATTCTGCGTTGCCATGGTGACAAACAGCCTCCAGCAGCATCCCTGCAGTTACAGAAATTACTGTGTATTACCGCGTTCCCTCTGGCTTTCATCTCAGCTGTTGAGTGACATTATTCAAAAATACAGTAAAAACCAAGTGGCTTCAACACCTCCAAAAAGTGTGATCAGTTTAATCAAAATGCGATACATTCCTTCAACAATGATTTATTTATCTCATGAAAGTTGCAGTAACTCTCTGCTTTACATCCACACAGTAATCTTCACAGATACAAACTTTGGATGTCTTCTGCTATACTGACAGTCTGGGATATGAACCAACTTTCTTGCCTTTAGAAATATTGTGTTGATTGACATTGTCTGTCTTTTAAGAAGGGGTGGTCCCCTCCATGTCCCCCTGGAGGTGCATGTCTGTAGATTTATTTGTTTGATTTATGAGAAATTCATGTCATACGGTGACACTTTTCATATGTTCCGTACATGAGAAATCAGATTTGCTTACAACGTAGGTTGGAGATTTTTAAGTTTTAAGCATGAATTGTGTATGTTAACCCTTTCATGGAGAGTGGTCACTACAGTGGACAGCTGTTCTCTTGTATATTTATAGATTTTGCCGTTTTAGTTCCATATCAGCCAACACAGAGGACACTTATGCATCATCCCATCCACTGTAATTCATACCATTACTGTAAGTTTGCTGTTCTAGATAAACCTGATCTGCAGTAACATGTTTGACATTTAAAAAAAAAAAAAAAAAATTGCTAATAGTTATTAGACTGTAATTAACATTTTTTTTTTTTTTTTTTTTTTTAACAAAACGGCTGTTAAAATGTGAGAAAACATCAGATTAGCAGCATTAAACATGTTTTTATTTCATAATTTTCACACAATATATCAGTAAATACATGTTTCTTTGCTTCTAAAATTGAACGAATGGCAGCTGAGTGGACATTTTTGTCACTCCATGAAAAATAGGTTCTTTTTTTTTTTTGTAAGCGTAAAAAGGAATAAAAACGCTTCATAAATCTTCATTCATGTTCTCATAATTCATGCATGAAAGGGTTAAATATTATATAATTCTGTGGATGAAATGATAAAGTAGAAATGATAATATTGTAACACAAGATAAATAGATGAATAGTTAGATGTATTGGGACACTGAATTCAGGTGTTTCATCGTCGTTATGACAAATAGTTGTAACATAATTATATATTTTGTAAAGTGTCATTGCTATTTATGTTTTTTTCCATCTGTAAAGTTAATTTTGCTAATGCTTCCAAATTTTTTTAAAGTTCCCTTTACTTAATGTAACTCTTACAACTTTTTTTCCTTTTTAAATGTTCTACTCCCAGATTTCTGAAATGTTTGTCACATTTTGACCATAAATAATGATTTTAAATTCCAACTAACCGTCTGGTTTTTACAACTGTCACTCAGGGAGAAAATTTAAACTTTTAAACATATAATACTCATGTAATAATCAAATGAAAAAAAAAAAAAGAATATAGATATTGATTTGACATTTAGCATGATGGTCACTTAACAACAACTGATATATGATATGACCATAGTATTATTATAACAATAATATTCTAACATTAGATAGATAGATTCCATCTAATATTGGCTGCATAATAAAGCTTTAAATTTATGCACATTTTTGTGGGATATTTAGGATGTTGTATAATTATACCTGGGGTTGTCTTACAGAGAGCCTGATGTGATTTACAGCCTTGTTTCATTTGATCCTTTTAAGGCCGCCTAGGTGTCTTCATGTTTTCTTTGCAATAAAAGTGCCAAAAAATGTCTTTTTTGACAATTCTTTGCAAATTTGTTTTCAGGAAGTGCTTAACTTTCAATATCTAGCCATTAATTATCATTATTATAAATAATAAATGCTTAAAACAGTGTGTTTTAGTAAAAAAGAAAAAAAAAAACGGACTTGAAGTTTTTAACATATTTATTATCAGAAACAACTGTAAATGTCCATAATGAAACTTTTTCAGATTGCAGAAATAAACTTTCAAGTATTTTACATCTGCTCAAACATGCTTTTTGGTCTTGAACATTCAGTATTCATATAATGGCTTCATATGTTTTTGTCATTTTCAGGCGTTTTTCAGCCTGTGTGGAAGTCTCTGAAACAGTTCCTTTCCCACATTGCTGCCATAAAGCGTTATATAGTGTCGGAAAGCTCAGGCTCTCAGCTTTCTGATGCCATTTGAACGGTTCAGGAGTTACAGTAATTAAAGTGCAAAGTGCGGTGCAGGAGAGATTGCCGTTGTTAAAGGGTTAAAAAGGGAAGTTGATTTCCTGAATTAAACAATGTCATTCTAGCTGCGTTACCAGTTTGACTGATCACCGTTAAATCTGAGATATGAACCAACTTTCCAGCCTTTAGAAAAATTACATTGATTGACATTGTCTGTGTGACCTTTTTCAGAGCAAGTGTCTGCTCGGATCGTGCAGGAGGTGACAGCAGAGGCAGTGGCGGTGCTTAAAGGTGAACAGGAGACTCAAAGGCTGCCATCAGGTGAACTCTTCATTCCTTATCTACTCTTATCATTGCAGGGAGGTCACAGATATGAAAACAGAGGGCACACATGTTCATAAGAAGCTGATTTTTGTGATTTTAGTGATTTATTCTGAACAGCCATTGAAATTTCACAAACATGCGAATGAGCAAAACATGCATAATAATACAAATATTAATAATCATAACAATCTTAGACAGAAGAATAGCACAGTAGTTCCACTTACATTTACCCAAAAAAGGGGTGGGAAGAAGAGCAACTTATTTAATCCCACCCCCTCTCCCTAAAATATTATTAATAATATATATGTCCCTCTTCCTTTTACGTTACTCTTTTATATTTATATATCTGTTCACACACACACTCATTCATCCATATACACATACATACGTTTATACATATACCCACAACATACAAGTACACCAACACGCATACAAATACACATAGAATCTTTTACCAATGCATTTCTTAGTTGTGCTCGCAAATAAATAAATAAATAATAAATAACTCAAAGAAAGAAATATATACATACGGATGGGAATCGAGAACCAGTTCTTTTTGAGAACTGGTTCCCAGTAGCTCGATTTGCCCGTCTGCTTACTGATTCCACCTTTGTTGCGCATGAGTGATGACGTCACGTGCACACTGCATTGTTTTGGTCACAACGTAGCCAACATGGCATCCAAAAAGACGACACCAGGGCCACTGTTGACACATGCAAATCTACCATTTCTTCAAAAGGGTGGAATCCCTCCAGTATGCTCAAACATTTATCCATACAGCATGTGATTAACGTACAGGAATGTCACGTATTTGATTCGCTACTTATCGACGCTTGTGAATCTAGCAGCAGATCGAACACCAGGCCGGTTCTGGTGTGGGCAACAAATGTCCTGCCCCCTCATATAAAAGTTTCCGAAGGTAGGGGAAAGGAAATGAGGTGCACAACAATGGGGGACATAGAGGAATTAGTAAAGCGTCTTAAGTTTCACTTTCACTGTACAGTGCCCCCCCCCCCCGAACTGGACCCGGCGTCATCTTCTATTATTATTTGTGCATACTGTATATGTTTTATTTTCTGTGCGGAGATGGAAATATAAAAGAGAGTCAATGCACAGCTGTTTCTACTCTTTTATTCCCTCACCCAAAGAGAATCGATAGGGAATCGGATCAATAAGCAAAATCGATAATGGAATCTGAATCGTTAAATTCTTATTGATTCCCATCCCTATATATACATAAACAACAGTGAACCCTCATCTCTATATCTTGTGAAAAACATGTTCTTGTGAGTCTTTTTGAATTGGTTTATGTTTGAACATTCCTTGTGCTCCTCCCTCTATCTATTCCATATCAAAAATAAACACAAGGTCATAAAAATGGATCATACTCTTCTTCCTCTTCTTCCTCCACAGTTGAAGACACCACCAATTTGCCTCCCTCCCCTCCCCCTTCACCTGCCGCAGAACATTTCGGTCCTCTGGAACAAGGTAGGCTAAGAAGTGTGATTCTACCAGATGAGAGGTTTTCTTCTTTTCTGTGACTGTACGTTGTGGAGTTTGGTGACCAACGCCAACACATTTGGGTGCTGATGTGGGTTGGCTCTGGGGCTACTCTGTAATCCCCTCCCAGGACGTCACTTCTAGGGGACAAACCACACATTGATACCCCTTCAAGGAACATACCTCTCTCTACATAAATATATATATATATATATATATATATATATATATATATATATATATATATATATATATATATATATACACAGACTTGTTTAAAAGCAGGATCATGTTCTCCATTTTCCAGACATCCATTTCTTCTGAAATCCTGCTTCCTCCTCCTCATCGTACACCTGGAACAGATACAGTTTTTACCTTCATCGTCATCACCATTTACTTGTAAAAGAACAAAGTGCTCTCCCGCTTGATCATCGTGTTGCACATGCACTCTTTCGTATCATCTTCTTCTTCCAAACCCCCCCACCCCCACCTCCACCCTTTTTCTAACATCCACTCCTCGCTGTCTTCACTCACACTAATATGACAGCCAATTTAGGTAATCCTCCAACTTCTCGTTAATTGTCATTCTGTTTTGCATGTCTGTTCATGACGTTATGTTTTCTTGTTATTGTCTGCTGTCGTTCTCACTGTAAGTGTTGTGTTGTGGCTCGAACAGTCTTAGCTCCGATGAACATATAGAGACAAAACTGGAGGTGGATTTTTCTGTCTGATTCGATCTTAGTCATAGACACAGAGTATAAAATAAATAATGACATAATGAAGCAAGAGCTGCTGTAACTATTGAAAGGCAGTCTAGGTTAAATACTTTTCATGAAGGTACAGATAGTATTGCTGATCACACAGGGTCAAACTAATCTTACCGTAATTTCCGGTCTGTAAGCCGCTACTTTTTTCCACACGCTGTGAACCTGCGGCTCAAAAATAATGCGGCTAATTTATGTTTTCCGGGCTAACGATCGATCCAGCTGTCGATGAAGAAAATAGAGCTGCTGCACAGTGAGACGTTGGGAGACGGGGTGGGTGTGGCTTATAGTCTGGAAAGATACTAGTTTTTAGATAATCTTGTTAGATAGATTTAGTTTCAGTTGAAGTCTTTCTAATACATTGGCAGTCAATGAAGATGCATCACCCTATTTAAAGGGGTCATATTTTGCTAAACCCACTTTTATTAGTCTTTGGTTCATTTATTTGTGTATTTGGAGCCTAACAATTCAAAAAATTTGAATTTTAACCCTCCAGGTGCTGCAACGCTATCTTTATATTCATTCCGGCAAAAATCCAGTGGATTTCTACAACCTGTTTCAATTCCTTCTCAATCTGTTACGTCTATAATTAGTTATGTCTCAACATTGGCACGTATAAGGTCAAGACTTCTGATAAAATTTCTCAGAGTACGCCATAATTATTTATCAGTTAAAAATGAAAATATGTCCAAACTTTGAGCCGATTACCTAAAATGTTCAGTTGTTTGAATGGGACAAAGCAGCACAGCCAACCACCTGGAGGGGGTGGGGCGTGAAGTGGCTCATTTGCATTTAAAGGGGCAGCGCTCAAAACTACCGATAACGCGGTAGACAACATTCCAATGATTTACTTTTGCAAAGAATCACATGTGCTATGTTTCAGGCGTCTTTTGCTTCTTTATTTATATTAATATTAACCCATAAAGACCCAGTCCTACTTTTGTGTCAATTCTCAGATTAATTTTTCTCTATATTTCACCTATTTTAAAGGGGTCATATTTTGCTAAACCCACTTTTATTAGTCTTTGGTTCATTTATTTGTGTATTTGGACCCTAATAGTTCATAAAGTTTGAATTTGAACCCTCCAGGTGCTGCAAAGCTATCTTTATATTCCTTCCAGCAAAAATCTAGTGGATTTCTACAACCTGTTTCAATTCCTTCTTAATTTGTTACGTTTTATAACTAGTTACGTGACGACATTTGCACATATAAGGTCAAGACTTCCGACAAACATTTCTCCTAGAACGACATAATTGTTTATCAGCAGCAGTGGTTGTAGTTAAAATGGAAAATATGTCTAAACTTCAATCCGATTACCTAAAATGTTCAGTTGTTGGTTGAACAGGACAGAGCAGCATAATCAACAGCCTGGAGGGGGTGGGGCATGAAGTGGCTTATTTGCATTTAAAGGGCCAGCGCTCAAAACGACCTTTCTGGTGTCATTAGTCAGAAATAGGGTTGAAGATGGACCTGTGGAGTTGAATTAATGAAGAATTCAGACCCAAGTATAGCATTTACAGTCTATGTAGACCACAGGGAAATGTTTTAAAATGCATAATTCCATTTAAAAAAGCAAAATATCACTCCTTTAAGGCAAAAAAAACAGAAAGTGGAGTTCTCTTTGTAATAGTCAGTTTTCAAAGCACCACTTACTTATTTTTTTCCAGAAGGCATATAGTAAAATAGGTGCAAATCTTCAAGGTGATGCATTTTCATTGACTGTCAGTATATATTCCAAACATGACCAAAAAAAAAAAACACTGCTGCCTTTAAGAAATGGCTGAAAAACTTCTACTTTCTGTGTGGTCATTGTCTTTACATCTGCTCAGTGTACAATAATGGAGGACCAGCCATGCACCAAAAAACAGATTTTATTAACACCGCATAAGGTCTGATTCTCTGTGGGATTCTTCGACGGGTGAAATTTTGACAGTCGATCCTGAGGTTGGAGACATGTAGGTTTATGTCTGGAGCGTGTTGTATTTGTGGTGATGAAAAAGTGCCTGCAGGTACTGACAGGTGTTGGTCCCAGGACCTACGTGGAGGTTTTTAGAAACATGTTTTTCTGGCCTGTGTAGAGGTTTGGATCCAGAGGTTTGTGTAGGTGTGGAGTGGCACATTTAACTAATACTATGACTCCTGCTGTGATTTGGCATGTCTTTTTGTGTCGTCCTGTTTTGTGTAACAGTCACACAGGTCTTTCTGACTGAAAAAGTGCAGAATACCCATAATGCTCCAGGCCTCAGAGCGTGGTCACCTTTTGCGTTGCTTGTCATCGTCTCCTTGTCAGTGTCCTCTACCTGTTCTGTGTTTTCTCTTCCTCTCAGTCAATCCTTGGCTCTTTCTCGCATCCCTTCCACTGGTGACTCTCTTTGTTTTTGTTGACGACTTTAAATTTGTCTTTGGTTTATTTTTTTATATTCAAACTCAATCTCTTTTTGCTGCAAAAAATGTCCATCTTAACAAGCTCTCCAAGTCATTATCTCAAACAGATCTTGTAATTTGTAAGAAACACAGTTGCTCTCAGCTGAGTCTTTATTTATTAAGTTGAATCAAGTTTTCCAACTAAATAATGAATTATAACTGCACAGTTAAATCAAAAGAAAAAAGTCATCATTTATGAATTGCATCAGTTTCATAAAATACATTTGTTGAATGATACTAAGTTTTAATTTGTTATATTTTTAAATAAAATGTATAAATACATCATTAATTTATATTAACAAGGCTCTGTGGCCTAAATCTAACTCTGTTTTTCTAGTTTACAAAGTACACTACATTTTTATATTATGTTTCAAGGGTTGAACAGCTTATTGTAAATGTTTCAATTCATTGTATTTGTGCATTTTAACATTTAAAAAATTTAACTAGTGGGTGGAGGGTGGGGAGGGAGATACTACTTTTCTCCCTGTTTTAGTTTAAGATTTGTTCGTTGTTAGTTTTTTTGGGTTTTTTTTTTTTTTTAAACTGCAAAACTGGGCATATGTTTTTACCTGTGCTGAGAGGATGTGTGTACTGAAAATGTGTCCTAATAAAAAGACAATTAATAGAAAAAAAAAAAAAAATTAGTCAGTTTAGTTTAAAGATGGACATTTTTTGGCGAGTTCTTCATCTTTTTCTGGTCTTCCTTTCATTTTCTTTCCCCTCTTCCTTTTCGCTATCTCTCTTTCAGTCTCTGTGTCCAGATTTCCCTGCAGTTCTTCTCCTTGTGTCTGTCTTGTTTGTAGATGTAGGGGATGAGGAGGAGGCGGGCCCTCTCCGCCGCTTCCAAAATTCTCGCGAGAGGTGCAAGTTCCTCGCCCCCTCCATCTCAGTTTCCGTGCCCGAGGACGACCCCTACCACTCCGACGAGGAGTACTATGAGCACCCCTTGTTCAGCCCAGAGTGGACGCACTCGGGCTCTCGCCCCACAGGGCAGGCCGTGGCCTTTAGACAGATTGAAGGTGAACCACGCATGGTTCCTCTTTGCCATTTCCCCCCTCCATCTCCTCTCTTTCTATCTCTTTCTTTGCTTTATCGTTTTTAACACCAGTTTCTTCTTCCTCCTCTGTGATTTGACCTCCTCCCTTCATCCCTCCCTCCTACCGTCCTCCCATCTCTCCGTCCGTCAGTCCGTCTTTTTCGTCTTTTCGTCCGTCTGTGTGTGCTTGTGTGTCCTTGTAATGTTTGTTTGCTCAAAATCTGAGCAAGTTCATATTTGTCATCGTTCCTTTTTGATTTATTCCACTTAAAGCCATTGCCACCTGTGGTTGCCATGCAGTTTAGCCCAACACTTTTTACTCTTCTTCACTCAGAGGACAGTGTTTTCATCAGTAAGACCTCATGGCCCACAAGGTGGAGTATTGAGACTTTAGGTTCAAATGGCTTTTGTAAATACATCAGAGATACTGTGCATGAACAATAACCCCCCATGCACAGGTTTCTCTGTATAGATCATGTCCCAGAGTTGTGTTTTGGTTCATTTCCCAGCACTGCCCTCACACCCTCAATTAATCTGTGCCATGTCAGGCCCTCTACTAAACTAAACTACTCTTAAACTCATTGTGGTGGTAAGGAATACTTTCAGCTCCACATGCATACACCTGCATACAACCCTAATGCAGGCTAGAACTTATACATTTTGCTCTTTTTTTAAGCAGATTCACCAACAGAATTAAGTCTATTCTCAGCAACATTTCTAAACCTGACGCTGATCTTAGTCAGACTTGCAGACAGAATGCCAGAAGCAAACGGTTACTCTTAACGAAATGCGAAATACAAGTATTGATTCGACCTCTGACTGGCTAAATCTAGCTTTAGTTTCAAGTGATGTAACTTTCAGCAGAGAGGAGGTGGAGACACGTCACTGTTTGTGTATAAACAATATTACAGATGGATTTTGAACAATGACTAACATATCCAGCCTCTTCTAACCTGCTTTGTTTGTTTCTTCTAAATACTGATCACTTCTTGCCTTCAGATGTTTGGTTTGATAAAACATGATTATTAAATTAAATAAAAGCAGGTAATGTATCAGTGCTGATTTAGACTATTTTAGTCTAATAATAATTGATTTGATAGCGTTTTGCTTCTCTGGCTTATGATGACTATCTAGAAGTAAGTAAGTACAGGGTGGGGAAGCAAAATTTACAGTGAACATTTAGTTGTTTTTTCTCAGCAGGCACTACGTCAATTGTTTTGAAACCAAACATACATTGATGTCATAATCATACCTAACACTATTATCCATACCTTTTCAGAAACTTTTGCCCATATGAGTAATCAGGAAAGCAAATGTCAAAGAGTGTGTGATTTGCTGAATGCACTCGTCACACCAAAGGAGATTTCAAAAATAGTTGGAGTGTCCGTAAAGACTGTTTATAATGTAAAGAAGAGAATGACTATGAGCAAAACTATTACGAGAAAGTCTGGAAGTGGAGGAAGCAACAAAAAACGTACCAAAGCTTTTATTAAAGCTCTCAAATCCAAAATCCTAAAGGATCCAACCAAATCCATGAGAAAAATGGCAATTGAACTTGAGGTAGACAACAAGACCGTTAGAAATGCAGTAAAATATGATTTGAAGATTTAAATTCTCATGACTTTCAATAAACTCATACACTGTCTTTCAATCCCTGCCTCAAAATATTGTAAATTTTGCTTCCCCACCATGTAAGTAAGTAGTTTATTCATCCATTTAACAAAACAAGATATATACATACATACAGTTTGGATTTCTATATTAAACATGTGCGAAAAGGTGTAGGCAGAAGCAACAGCTTATTTATGCCTACCCTATTTACAAATCTAGAAACAAATACAAACCTATTTATCTAGAAACTACCACACATAAGAGTTAAATATGCATTTGCCCTGTATTAACTTGAAACACAGGGAACATTTGGAACATAAGGAATGGTGAGTTTGAGCATTATACTCCGGTAATTACTAAGATTTTTTGTGTGATTTTTAAAGTTGTAATATCCTATAAGACTATAAAAACAACACCCCATAATATCTCATTAAATATCAGGGTTATTACCCCACAAATGTCATCATATAATCTTTATTTAATCCAAAAATCACACTTATATGATACACCCATTTGTAAAGGTATTACTGGGTTTTTACTTTAGTAATTACAGAATATCATTTTCTAACTTTTACCCCAATATTTCAATGTTATTTTTGAACTATAGTGTAAAGTGCAGCCATCTATGACTATATATTCATTTGGGTTTTCCCAGTCATGTCTTTCCTCTGCATAAACAATGTAGAAGAAAGGAATGACTGCCTTGATCCACTAATATATAGTCTACTGATGCACCCAGAGTACAAAAGCAAAGCATATCAATGAAATAAACACTCATTATACATGTTATGTACTTATATATGTGAACCAACACTTGAGATTGTCTTATCCAAGAGCTGAAAGTGTCCCATCATAAGTCATGTTCTCACATAACCCAAGTCTGTGTTGCCTGTAGTCTTAATGTGTCCCCCTCTCACCCTGTTTTTGAGAAGAAGAGACCATGGAGGCTCTTACAGCTGAATACGAGGAGGAGGAGGTGGAAGAGGATGAGGAGGAGGAGGAGGAGAGTGCAGAGGCAGCAGAGTCCGAGCCTGCTCTTGATGAGCAGCAGTGGAGCGGGGAAGAACCCGAACTGGACAGCCCCCAAGCTGAGCCCTTAGAGCAGGCAGAGGCCTTAGACGAGGCCCAGGATCTAGCCCTGGAGCCGGACTTGGCAGATAGTGCTGCTACAGAAAGCTCTAAGGACAGAGAGGAGGAGCAGGAGGAGGAACAGGAGCAGGAGGAGGAGGAGGAGGAGGAAGCAGAGGGTGAGGAGAGCCCTGAGTCAGGTGCGTCCTGCCCTCTGCTCTCCCTGCGTGCATGCTACTGCATTGCCCACTGTATAAGAACGTCAGTTGTGTCAAAAAGAAAAAAAAACCCTCATAAGCATATATAACATGAGCATTACAGTTCAGGTGGAATGGCAAATAATCTTCCCTGCGCTCTGCTGCGGCTGAAGGCAACACAGGCTTGTTGGTGAAAAGAGTCACATTCTTTTAACTTAACCTGGTTTTCTTGTGTGTTATCCTTTTTGCGCTTTAATTTTGTTTTTCTTGCTGTGGTTTTTGGGGCCGGCCGTTTTCGTACTGGTATGATGAAGTGAGGTGTTGCTGAACACCAGCGTGCTTTGTATCACCAGCTATGAGCTTTTACAGATCTCTCATGTTATCACATGGCTTGGCGCTGGTATGCCAGTGCTTATTGTTTTGTGTTTGTTTTGGTTTTTTTTGTCATAAATTCATACTTACTAAACATGGACCACCCATATTATTAATATAAATTTGTGCTCATGATTTGCAAGGGATTTTATTTTGGCTGTCTCATGTTCAGTGTGGTCATCTGCCATCCATTACACACTTTTGTCAGTGACAGACTCATTCACGTATATTTGACTTGATCATTTATTGTATGGCATTACTCTGTCATTCACCACTTTGCTTCGTCTGTATTTGACTATAAAACGCTTTGAATAATAGAACATATGGAAATGATTACTGACTTTACTAAAAGCAATGTCTTTAATAGATTTGAGCCAAAATGCACAAATAGCCAAAACATATTGGGTTAAAGTACCTAAATTGATCAATTCAGTTGTGAAGAATGACAGATGCAAATGCTAGTGTTTTTATGTCTGATGTTACAATGAACTGCATGGATATCAATCCCATATACTATTGCTTGGTTCATCAGTATCACAGTTGCCTCATGCCGGTTCCGTCACATTCCATGCCATGTTCTCATCCATCTGTGAGTGGACCTCATAATCTCGCCGTTCTTCTTCCGTGATGGCCAAATCAATGTGCTGTAAGTTTCTCAGGAGAGCTTTGCCTGTTTCTGTGATTACGGCTTTCCCCCAGTCCCTGGCTAAAAAAAAAAAAAAAAAAAAAAAAAAAAAAAAATCCAGCATGTTGAACAAATACTTTACTGTGATGATCAAAACAGCCAACTTACAGATGTCCTTTCAGCTTTGAAGATGGACTCAGACAAGCAGGGCAGCGAGAAAAGTGGTTCCATGAGCCCAGACAGCATTGGATCGGAGAAACGCCCAGAGGAGTTTTATGAGCCCCAGATCCATGAATTCTTTGCAGGAGAGCGAGTCGTACCAGAGAGCCCCACCATGGATATGCCCTCCTTTGTAACTCCGAATGTTCAAATCCAAGCCAAAGAATCTCCCAAGTCTCTCACCCTTCAGCCTACGTACGGCGAGCCCCTCACGGTGTCTGAGAAGCAGCCGTCGGTGGAGGTGGTGGAGTTCAGCAGCATGGGTGCTCCTTCTGATTTCTCTTCTATGGGAGTCGGAGGTCAAGGAGGGAACTCGGGGAAAGACGCAAAAGATAGATCTGGCATGTCGGCATATTTCGAAACCTCAGCCATGGAGGTTGATGACTCTCTCCAAAGTAAGGGTGAGGGTTATTATGAACTGAGCAGAGCCGGTGAAGAGAAATGTCCAGTTGAGGTCAGCTACAGTTCACTCGCTGAGACCCATGATAAACCAGAAACGACAAAAAGTACGACAGAAGACACCAAGGTGTTTACAGTTCCTGACAGGAGTAATGAATGCAGACTTTCTCCTGGTAAACTGGCTTTAGAGCAGAGGAGCTACTCACTTAATATAACTATTGGAGCCATGGATCAAAGTGGCCAAGGCAGACCTAGAAACTTCTCCCCACTGGCTACAGATATTATGTCATATACCAGTGGAAGTCTAGATGAATCCGCAGACTACCTCCCAGTCACTACCCCCTCTGTGGACAAAGTGCCGACATTTCCTCCCCTGATCCTGGAGACCGCATCTTCTGTTACGTCAGATTCCTCATCTCCACCAAAAACCACTGACCCGGTATCAAAACCCAGTCCTGGTTCAGCATCCCCAGAATCCCCACAACCCCCTAAAGGCACCTTTAAAAATGGCACAGTGATGGCACAAGACCTGCCCGAGATGCTAGACCTTGCCGGCACCCGCTCCAGACTGGCATCGGAAAATACTGACCCAGAAATTACCCGGAGGAAGTCGATTCAAGCTGATATCCCTCTACTCCCCGATGATCCGATGGCTGGCTTTGTTTCTGGGGAGCACAGTCCCAGGAAGAGTGAAAGCCAACTAGAAGAGATGGGCTATTGTGTGTTCAGTGAATACTCAGGCCCCATGCCATCCCCTGCAGACGTTTTCAGCCCGACGGACACTTCTACGAAGGGTTTCACCCCATCTGTCCTGGAGGAAAAAGTGGCTGAGCAAGCTAGGAAATTAGCAGTCAGAGACACGTCGTTGGAGGATAAAAGCCAGCCATCTGGGGTCACTAATGCCACTGAGGAGCAAGACCAGAAACAGGCCGAGAAAAGGGATTCTGTTGATGAAAAAAACAAAGATGCCCAGGATCACCTAAACCAGAACGTCAAAGAGCACGAGAAACCATTTATTCAACCAGCGGAGTCCTTTGTGACACCAACGGTCACTGTGACTCTCGAAGAAGGCGGCAGAACAGGAAGCGAGACCGAAAGACAGGCCAGCGGTGAAGGTTCGGCATCGGAAACCGAAATTGCCGATTACGAGAGGCAGATTCGCAAGTTGGAAATGGAAGACAGGCCTCTGAGTTTGGAGGAAGAGCGAGAACTGCAAGAGCTCCGGGAGAAGGTGAAGCTCGTCCACCAAGAAGCCTACGAGGAAGTGGACGCTGAAGATGTTTACCAGCTCACCGGCGTTGCCAAAGATCGGATCGCGAGGCCTGTCAAGACTTCACCTGCTTCATCTGTGGAGAGCAACATCGACGACGATAAGCTGCTCTCACCGGTACTGTCACCATCCAAACTGAAGCAAAGGGAAACTTATGGGTCCCCTAAGAGAGTACCGTCTCCAGTGTTTGGAATTAGCAAAGAGGAAAAGGAGAAAGAAGAGTTAGAAAAGAAAATGAAGGAAGAACAAGAGAGAGAAGCTGCAGAGAAGAAAATGAAAGAGGAGAAAGAAGAAGCTGAAAGGAAACTTAGGGAAGAAGCAGAAAAGAAAGAGAAGGAAAAACAAGAAAGGGAAGAGAGGGAGAGGAGAGAGAAAGAAGAAAGAGAGAAAGAAGAAGCAGAGAGGATACTGAGAGAGGAAAAGGAAAGGAAGGAAAAAGAACAGAGAGAGCAGGAAATGAAAGAAAAGTTGGAACAAGAGAAGAGAGAGAAAGAGGAGAGGGAGAGGAAAGAGAAGGAAGAAAGGGAGAAGAAAGAGAAGGAAGAAAGGGAGAGGAAAGAGATGGAAGAGAGGGAGAAGAAAGAGAAGGAAGAAAGGGAGAGGAAAGAAAAAGAAGAGAGGGAGAAGAAAGAAAAGGAAGAGAAAGAGAAAAAGGAACGAGAGGAGAGGGAAAAGATAGAGCGAGAAAAGAAAGAAAGGGAGGAGAAGGAAAGGGTAGCGAAAGAGTTGAAAGAGAAGGAAGAGAAAGAGCTAAAAGAGAAGGAAGAGCGAGACAAAGCGGCTGAGATGGACAAAGCGAAGGCAGACAAGCCTGAGGTGTCGGCCACTACAGTAGAGCGGCCTGGAGGAGATGGAAACAACGCGACGGAGGAAGAGGAAAGTAAAGACGACGCGTTAAAGGAGATCCAAGAGACCCACGCCGCCATCGAGTCAGTGGTGACGGTGGAAGACGACTTCATCACCGTTGTTCAGACCATCGATGAAGCAGAAGAACCGGGACATAGCGTTCGTTTCTCTGCTCCACCCGAGGCCGAGGCTCTCTGCGCCGGTGTCCGGAAAGAGGAAGAGGAGGAGGAAGAGGAGGAGGAGTCTGTGGAACTGGCCCAAGAAGCCGACATGGAGGCGGCTAGTTTAGACGAGGTGGCCGATGTCCACGAGACCCCCGGCTCCCCCGAGAAAGAGGCTCAGACCGTGGAAACAGAAGGACAGACGGAGAGCTACGACAGGGATGAAACCACCATGGACGACTCCATCCTGGACAGCTCCTGGGTGGACACACAAGGTGGGTTCGTCCATTAAGCCAGGGGTGTCCAACGCATTTTAGTTCAGGGGCCACATCCACCCAGTATCATCTCAAGTGGGCCGGACCAGTGAAATAATAGCAGTGAAAAAAGTAAAATTATATTATGAAAATGTTTATACATGCAAAGTTTCCTTAAAAATGTAAATAACATGAATAACCTGAAATGTCTGAAGAAAAATAAGTGATATTTTAACAATATTATGCCTCAGTTTATCATTTTCACATGTGCATTCCAATTATAAATACACAAAACACATAATAACAGTTAGAATATTGGTAAAATTACACATACTAACAGTAAAAAGGTAAAATTATATTATGAAAATGCGTATATATGCAAAGTTTCCTTAAAAATCTGAATAGCATGAATAACCTGAAATGTCTTCAGAAAAATAAGTGCCATTTTAACAATATTATGCCTGAGTTTATCATTTACACATATGCATTACAATTATAAATACACAAAACACTTAATAACAGTTAGAATATTGGTAAAATTACACTTACTAACAGTGAAAAAGTAAAATTATATTATGAAAATGTTAATATATGCGCTGTTTCCTGTGAAATTTTAACAATATCATACCTCAGTTTATCATTTACACATATGCATTACAGTTATAAATACACAAAAATCTTAATGACAGTTAGAATATTGGTAAAATTACACTTACTTATAGTGAAAAAGTAAAATTATTTTACAAAAATGTTTATATATGCAAAGTGTCCTTAAAAATCTAAATAGCATGAATAACCTGAAATGTCTGAAGAAAAATAAGTGAAATTTTAACAATATTATGCCTCAGTTTATCATTTAAACATGTGCATTCCAATTATAAATACACAAAACACATAATAACAGTTAGAATATTGGTAAAATTATACTTACTAACAGTGAAAAAGTAAAATTATTTTACAAAAATGTTTATATATGCAAAGTTTCCTTAAAAATCTCAATAACATGAATAACCTGAAACATCTGAAGAAAAATAAGTGAAATTTTAACAATATTATGCCTCAGTTTATCATTTTCACATGTGCATTACAACTTACAAATATACAAAACACTGAATAACAGTTAGAATATTGGTAAAATTACACTTACTAACAGTGAAAAAGTAAAGTTATATTATGAAAATGCTTATACATGCAAAGTTTCCTTAAAAATTGAAATAACATGAATAACCTGAAATGTCTGAAGAAAAATAAGTGAAATTTTAACAATATTATGCTTCAGTTTATCATTTTCACATGTGCATTACAACTTTCAAATACACAAAACACTTAATAACAGGCAGAATATTGGTAAAATTACACTGACTAACAGTGAAAAAGTAAAATTATATTATGAAAATGCTTATATAAGCAAAGTTTCCTTAAAAATCTAAATAACATGACTAACCTGAAACGTCTGAAAAAAAATAAGTGAAATTTTAACAATATTATGCCTCAGTTTATCATTTACACATGTGCATTACAGCTTACATTACGAATACACAAAACACTTAATAACAGGTAGAATATTGGTAAAATTACACTTATTTGTCTTAAGACATTTCAGGTTGTTCATATTTGTTCAGGTTATTAATATTTTGTAAAAGGATAGTTTGTAAATGTAAACAATTTCATGTAGTTTTACTTTTTTTATACTAAAACAAAAAGAATTTGTGGTTTTCATTATCTATAGGTTTTTATGATAATATTTTACTGGTCTGCCCCACCTAAGATCGATTTGATCTGTATGTGGAACCTGAATTAAAATGATTTTGACACCACTGATTGTTAATATAAGTGTAATTTTTGCATTTCTTAAATTCATCCCACTGGCCAGATTGGACCCTTTGGTGGGCCGGTTTTGGTCCACGGGCCGCATGTTTGACACCTGTGCATTAACCCAAACACCAGGAAAAATGTTGACATTGTACATTTTTGCAAACCAGGGATACATGTAATTTTAATGTAATTTGTCATCAAAGGATCCTATGAACCATAATTAGCAGGAGGTTTGTGGGTAAAAGCACCACATCCAGGACTTTGCCAACAGAGAGTGCATTACACATCCTGAGTATTTTGTCAGTTTTAGGCCAAAGGTGTTTTGGTCGAAGTTAGAAACTACCATGGGTTTTATTTCATTCCGGCTGCAGACATTGCATCATTTGTTCACATCTCTGTGGACTTTTACCTCTTTAAATGTTTATGTTGTAAGGTTTAGGCAATGGAAGTACTTTAGTTATAGGAAAAAGAGCACAATATGGTTTAAATATTACTTAATACTTTACAAGTCATATTTTATCACATTTTTTGGGTGTTTCCAGTATCGAACCAAGCCCTAAGATGCATCCAAATTGTCCTTTTTGTCTTAGATGTTTCCTAATTTAAGTGAAAGGACTTGGAAGTATCTGTGACAGCCATGATAGTAACTGTCTCTAAATGCAAAGGAAAGGAGCTTCAGTTATCGGAGTGTTGTAGTTCACAGTTATAGTAGTTATAAATACAGGGTGACACAAAAAAACGGGAACTTTTTAGCAATCCAATAAAACCAAGAGTGATGGAAGAAAAATATTTTATTCATAGTAATTGAAACCTTAAACCATGCCATTTAAGAAACAATGATGGAATTTTCATTTTTAAAAAATGACTTCCTGTAGATGGCGTCCTCCTGTACGAATGCATTCTTGAAATCTGCTGTTGAGATTCCTCATTGACCGCTGCAACATCTCAGCTGGGATACTGTGAATTTCATCCCGAATTCTCTGTTTTAACTCATCCACAGTTCTTGGTCAAGTCGTGTACACTTTACTTTTGAGATAGCCCCACAAGAAAAAATCACAAACGGACAAATCTGGCGATCTAGGGGTCCAGGGAACGTTACCGAATCTTGAGATCACACGGTTACCGAACAGTTCTCGCACAGCCGCCAATGGTTACTAAAATGGGGGTGTGTTTACTTGCTCAAGGTCACTGTCTCGCAGTGCTGCCACTTGCTCATGTCTGCCAATACGCACTTCAAAAATTCCCGTCTTTTTTGGGTCACCCTGTATAAACAGATACTTAATTTTAACATGTAAACTTCAAATTTATCACATGCAATGCTAGTTGATTTATAGACATAATTTATAACTTTATGCCTATTTTGCATAAGTTTAGTATTTTGATACAATTGTGATGATTTGGGATTCATATTGACCAATAGGAATGGAAAGAAAGATGAGTCACTTTTCCATAAGTGACTATAAATTCTCCCTAACACTGTGATTAGCATGTTTTTTTGTTGTTTGTTTTTTTACTTTTTTTCTCAGACACACCCCTGCTCTTCTTCCTTTCTTTGCTGTTAATGTCTAAAACATGCCAAATGTACAGGCACATAGTGTTTAGAGGTCGACCACAAA
>NC_043977.1:16056651-16116651 GCF_902148855.1 Sphaeramia orbicularis
CTTCCAGCTGGTGTTACTTTTTCTCCCATGAAGCATCTTTTCATATTTTTATTTCCATCATTGAAAAGCTCATGTCCTGCTGCTCTGTCATATTTAAATGTGACTCTTTCATATGATATTTTTTTGTGACATTTTATACCTTGTTTGATTTTAACTACCAGTATGTTTGTTCTCAGAGGCCTATAACATCCTCATGACCTTTTTGATCTCCCAGACAAGTACATATCCAGTCAACGATTTTACAGCCTATTGTTGCTAAGCAACTAGTAATTCCATGGTTTTGTTCTATGGACTTGATGCTATAATGACTCTGTAACGCTCCTTCGTCCCAGAGGCAGTTTGCACTTCATTTTCCCCTGACGTACTGGATTCTGTGTGTGATGATGAAAGCTCAGTATAGTGCTGCATTGCCCCAATTAGGTTATTTTCCAGGGTTGCCTTATGTAATTCAAAATCCCTATTCTCTGTGATATCCTGCCAAATCTTTGCACACGAGTGCTTTCAGATGGGCAGCAACCTGCTCCCACAGCACATTCGATTTGTCATATAGCTTAAGATGCCAGATTTGGCTAAAATAAAGTTGCGTTTTTGAGCTTAACAGAGCATGGATATAAATGGATGCAAATTAGCCTTTAAAAGTAGGACATGGAAAGGATCTCACTTCTAATGTTGATGTGCCTCTCACTGTATCTTTCTCTCTCAGAGGCATTACCAGATGGTCGTCAACCTCTCAGTGTTGCCAGACAGTCTCGCGACAGAGCATCGGTAAGTTTCCTGCGTCAGCCTAAAATGGCATGACTTCAGGCACCAAAACCACTCAGAGAAAAGCCACATTCAGTGACTGGAAAACAAAGTGAATTGCCAAATGGATTTTGCTCCAGAACAGCTACATAAAATAATAAAACAAGGAAACGTTTTGCAGAAAACTACACTTTTTAAAATTAGATCTGTAATCGTTTTGGTGGTAATAAGAATCCTAGCATTGAGAAGTTGGTAGACACAGACAGTTTAACTCCAGATTAACCCATAAAGACCCAAAAAGTAGCTGGCAACCAAAATCATCTACTGATCTAAAATGTTTAATAACTTCTGGTCCATTAATCCTATCAAAACATGTAAATAATTGGTGTAAAATACAGTTTCTCATCTTTTCATGGTCATCTGATAAGACCCATTTGGATGTTCAGAGGCTCCATAATGAATGTGGAAACTTTAGTCGCTTTTCTATTGACCCTCAAATTGCGCAAATATAACTTGCGCATAAAAATTTACCCAATGGAAAAATTACAATTTCACCAAAAGTCTCATTTTTCGATTAAAAATTGTTGTGCTGGCAAGTGGTAGTTTTTCAGGTGTAGTGCAAATTTTATATCATGCAAAACTGCAATGGAAAGAGCTTATTTCGCAACCAGAGTCAGGTGAGTTAAAAAAATGGATGTTGATGTTACAACAAGCGAAGAAGAAGAAGAAACATGTCGCGGTATGTTTGGACACACCAGGAAACCCAATCATTTTTTAATTTAGTACGAGACAGAGGAGTAATATATAATAATAATGAATATATCTGTAAATCAACACCGTATTTACGTTCGTCGCCATGTTTATGGAATGACTTCTCGTGTCATCTCGCGATAATAAACAAATCATCGCATTTGTGATTTAATGGAAAAAACGACATTACGCACTTCTGTTTTTTCGACATTTAGTAAATATTGGTAAAGTTTTGCGCAGATGTCCAATGGAAAAGAGATTAATGTCATTTTCAGTAACATTCATTCACTAGTAAAACCCATACAGTTGGATCAATAACAGTGGATGGAGATGCTTATTTTTGTGTTCAGTTATTGATATCTTTGCTTAAAACGTCACTTTTTTCCATTGTCTTAGTTTTTTAACATAGTAACTCTCAACTTTAACCATAAACATCAACATGATCAGGAAATCAAATACAGGAAAATAAATGATTTTCACTGAAAAAACACAAAATACAGAGGATAATATTATAATATCTGGTAATAAATCGTTTAAGAAATGTTAACTCTAAAGGAAAATTCATGTGGGAACTGCCACAGAAGTAGCACTGGGTCTTTATGGGTTAAGGCATATTAATGATTAAACTAATCTTGGGATGTTTTCTCTTGCTGCCGTTATGAAGCTACTCAAAATGCCTGATGCATCTTAGTGCAGACAGTGACAGAACAAACACCACATTAATTAGGCAGAATAATTAACACTAGAGTTTAGATTTCTGTCGCGTATTTTCTCTCGTGACTCCCGGAGAACCCTAATAATCTACTGAGATAAATGCATACTGGTTAAAGCAACTCCTGTTTCTCCTAATCCCTGCATGATAAATTATACATTGTATTTCTCCACTTACACTATTCTGAGTTAAACTGTGTTAGTATTTAAAAGTATTATCCACTATGGTTACTTTTCGCTCTTAAAAAAAATATTTTCCCATTGTTGCTTTATTTAATAGGCTTTTTGCACAAGTAGACAAGACAGATTCATTTAGAGTTTACTGTGTGGGTGTTAAATCACCCTGTGACATTTCTCCAGCAGCACTGGTCGTGACTCCATTTTACTCCTCCACCGCAGTAATGACAGTTATTGTGTCTAAAATAAAGCAGACACTGCATATATTAAATGCCATGCCATTACAACATAAGTAATGACATGTTGTAAGTCTATTTGGAAGCCTGCATTAAAATTCATTTTTGTTTTATCCATCCTCGATACAACACTTATTTCTATGTTTGATAAGTGTAAACCTGCTGCTGCTGATTACTTGCATGACCATGTTTCATTTTGTTCTATGTACGGATCTCTGTTTACAAAGAATGCATGATTCATCTTGATGTGCAAAGATTAACTACTTGATCTGATGTAAATGTTTCACTCCTCATGACCAAAAAAAAAGAAGACATCAGATGCATGATGGAGTAAAGTTACTTTCATCACTCTGTTGTAACTCTGTGTCCTGTGTTTTGGTGCTGTGCTACTCACCTACTGGGATTGATCGTTACATCATCTCAGTGCCATGCCCATCGTTTACCACTAACAAAGATCCCCACCTCCATATCCAGACTGGCTGCCTCATTAGATAGACCTCATCCATCCTCAGCAGAGCCTCAAGGCTCCCCAAAATTACAGAAAGTCATCTTCAAGGTATGTGAATGAGACAAAAGGAGCAGTTCTGGGAAGAAAATGACTATCTCATTTGTTCACACTGTATAAATATACACTACCAGTCAAAAGTTTGGACTCACCTTCTCATTTAAATGACATGAGATGGAGCGCAGACGGCCAACAAGTGTTCAGCAACACTGGGAACTCCTTCAAGACTTTTGGAAACATTTCAGGTGACTACCTCATGAAGCTCATCTAGAGAATGCCAAGAATGTGCACAGCAGCAATAAAAGCAAAATGTGGCTCTTTTGAAGAATCTAAAACAGGGGTGTCAAACACGCGGCCCAGGGGCCAAATCCGGCCCGCCAAAGGTTCCATTCCGAAAGTGCAAAAATTAACCTGAACAGTCAAGGCTGTCAAAATCATTTTGGTTCAGGTTTCACACACAGACCAATGTGATCTCCAGTAAAAATAACAACACAATAACCCATAAATAATGACAACTACAAGTTTTGTTTGGGAGGAATTATGTGGAAAATATTTAAGTGAAAAAAAATCAGATTACACTGTGAAAATATTTACATTTACAAAACTATTCTTTCACAATAAAAATGCAAATAAATACATAAATATAAACAAAGATGAACAACCCCAAATGTGCAATTTTAACAATATTCTGTCTGTTACTAAATGTTTTGTACATTTATGGAGCCACTGTGATCTGTAGTTGTGTTAATAATAACAGATGTAATATTGTAGAAATTGTTCAAATTTTATTTCCAAACTCCTAAATTTTAACAATATTCTGCCTGTTACCAAACATTTATGGAACACTGTGTATAAATGCACATGTATAAATAATAAGTCGAGGCATAATATTGTTAAAAATGCACTAATTTTTCAAATGAAATATCTGTTTTTTCAGGTTATTCACATCATTTTTGTAAAATATAAATATTTTCATAATTTAATTGGGGGGTTTTTGTATTAAAACAAAAAGAAAAACTTGGATTTGTCATTGTTTATAGATTATTAAGTCATTATTTTACTGGTCTGGCCCACTTGAGATCAAATTGGGCTAAATATGGCCCCTGAACCAAAATGAGTTTGACACCCCTGATCTAAGATATAAAACATGCTTTGAGTAATGTCACACTTTTTTTAACTACATAATTCCATATCAAGGTTCAAGGTTACTTTATTTATACCCGTGGGTAGATTTGTTTTGCAGTTGAGGTGATTTCTTTGGCATTACAGCAAGACATATATTGAACATGTTAGACAGGTACTTGATCGAGCTTACAGACAGGACAAAAAGTACTCAGAGTTCCACCAATCAACAGTATAGCAGCATGGATAAGTAAAAGAATAAAATAAATAAATAAGATCAAATAAATAAAAACAAGATGCAATAAAACATAATAAAAACCCAGAGAAGATTAAAACAGTCAGGGATAAAAACCAGGATAAGAACATAAAATTTAAAAATTAGAAGTCACAATAATAATAAATAGAGCAAAGAAAAAGGATAAATAACTAAAATAAGCTAATAAAGTGCAATGTCACTATTTCTTATTGAGCTCAGTGACAGCAACAGGAACAAAGCTGTTTTTATAACGCTCTGTCCTGCACCTTGGGACTAGAAACCTCCGTCCAGAGGAAAGGAGCTGAAATTCACCTCGTAAAGGATGGGAGTCATTATTAAGAATTGATGAAGCCATCCTCTGTGCCTGTTTAGTGTGTTAATTCATAGTTTTGAACCTTCAGTGAGAATCTACAATGTAAATAGTCATGAAAATAAAGAAAAAACAGGTGAGTCCAGACTTTTTTTTTTTTTTTTAATCAAGATCTTTTTTATTGACATTTGCTCAATATAATACAAGTGCAGTGCTGAATGGTCCTTAAAGAAATCTTAAGTAAGCATGGGTGTAAATCAATTGCAGCTAGCACCATAGAGGAAAAAAAAAAAACAGAACAAAACAGAGCAAAACAGAGCAAACAACAAACTGTACATAAAATAATCCCTCCTCAGTCATTGCCAGTGCACCAGACATAATAAAGGATCACTATCACGACAGAAACCTGCGCTAGGACCAAGCACGGACTAAGCAGCGTGAGTCCAAACATTTGACTGGAGGTGTTCTTGTCATATTTTTGTGTTTGTCTAAACCAGTCGGCTGTGTCAGTTTTAAAGGCCTAAGCGTCCGTGTCTCAACAGGATGGTGGGTCACGGAGCCCTGCCAAGAGGTCCACTGCGCCACGACCAGCGTCGATACTGAGTCGCCGTGGATACCACGATCACGAGGAGAGTTCGACCTCCATAACCAGCTCTGGTTCCACAGCTCCCCGCAGACCCACATGTAGGCTACAGTTCCTCTAATAAACTCACTTAAAAGTCCAGTGTGTGTGGTTTACAGGGTATTACTGGACACACTTCTGTTTTCATTGGTGTGTAATATTTGACCTGAAAGTAAAAATCAGAGCAGACTTTTTTTTTTCTCTTTTATAATGGGTAGACTGCAGTTTTAAGATGCTTTTTCACTCCCATGTTTAAGAATGGACCACACTTATTTTCTCTTCAACCAAAAGTTCAGAACAGACAAACCAAACACTGGCTCTTTTCTGATTTTTGTGTTTTTCATGTTTGTTGTGGCCACTATGAGGGAGGTTATACTAATAGTAGATCCTCATTTTTAGACCCACCCTAAGATTACACACTGAAGCTTTACCAGTATATCTGGACGATATCCACAAAGAATGACTTGCACTGGCCAATAATGTCCGGCATTGCCACAGTCTGGTCTTTTTAAGGACATATTCCCAAAAGATTTTGTGAGTTGCAGAAGCTCAGAGATAAACTCAGACCCACTTGATCCAAATCAATGTTTGAAGATTTTAGCTTTAATATTATTAAGTATTAATTTGATATCATTCAAGCCTCACAAATACTTTGAATAAACAGCAATGGAGAGTCATGAGTATGTTTGCACACAGTATCTGAGGAAGTATAAAACCAGATTGGAATTGGCTTTTGTGCATACAAAGGGGCCAATTTTGTGGAAAAACACACGAAAATGCCCTAATTTACATTGATACAAATGGCATAGACCAGTGGTTCCCAACCTTTTTCGGCTTGTGACCCCATTTTAACATCACAAATATCTGGTGACCCCAGACATTTTTTTTTTTTGCTAAAATTTATTTGTTTTTGATCATGTAATAGTTTGCTGTACTATGTTGCAAATAAACGTTAATTTTAGATGACATTTAGTCTATATAATGTATATTATTATGGACGGAGGCAGAAAAGCCAGGTGTAGATTACTGCACAAAGTGAGAATTTGATTTTCCTTGGTCAGGATATGTACAGTCAGTCCAGCTTGGATTTACAAGGCTGACAATTAATACTGAACAAATAATAACTCAAACTGTGAATTATGAAGCCGGCCACAATGAACATTTGAAAGTCACATAATGGGGTCAATCAAGATATGCCGTCTCAGATATTATATCCTGCACTTTATTTGAACTTGTTTGTCATGAGGACATGTGTGTGGTGTTTTAATTATAATGAGATATATACCGAATCATTAAAAAACATTTTACTAGTAATTTTTTAAATTTTAATTAATTACTAGAAATTTCAAGGTTGAAAAACACTGGCACAGACGCTTCATAGCAGCACTTGCTTGATGTTGCAGTTTGCAGTGAATTCCATCCTTTGCTATATTAATTGCAATCGTTTGTCTCGTATACAAAAGCTGTGCAAACCTCTAGTGGATTTGACCCTTAGTCTTCAAGTCTTTAAGGCAGTGGATAATATGAAAATCATCCTAAGGCTTTTTTCTCACTATTATGAGGCAAAAATCCTTTTTTGTCATCATTCTCTACTTACTATTAGTCCATTTTCACTATATTCAGCCATGTGAGACTGAATCTATCCTTTAGACTTATTTTGACAACTTTCTTTTTGCCTTTTAGTGTATATTAATACATGTTACTGTGGACAATCCTGTCACTGAAATATTCTATTCTATTCTATTCTATTCTATTGTTTTATTTATTTGCACATGATTAAACAGCAAGAAAAAAATTAAACAACAACAACATTCAAACAACTAACATCATTGTGCAGGAGAAAATAGAAGCCAAAAAAGGCTTATGTGAATACCTCCCTGGAAATAAACAATACACAGGAAAAAAAAGAGAAAAAAGAATTAAAAATACTAACTGAAATAATAAACTAAAGTAAAAACAATAAAAATACAAACCAAATTACAAATCAAATGATATACAGCCTTACATTTTTTCATGAATTAGAGTCCTTTTCAGATTCTATTCTACTCTATTCTATTCTATTCTATTCTATTCTATTCTATTCTATTCTATTCTATTCTATTCTGTTCTATTTTTATTTTTATTTATTTTATTTGTTTGTTTATTTAGCAGGGACAGTATACATTAATGAACATTTCTGTAAACGTGCCAGTATTAGCAAAAAGCTATTTTTTCAACTGTTGTCCCTGTGTAAGACGTAAAGTGCCAGCATTCATAAAATTAGAAACATTAAAAAAATTAAGGCTACACCCACATATTACATAGCATTAGTTCACATATACAGTATACACGGTTAACCTTTAAGTATTAGTACAAACACCTGGTATTCTATTCTATTCTATTCTATTCTATTCTATTCTATTCTATTCTATTCTATTCTATTCTATTCTATTTAAAAAAATTAAACAAGAACAACATTCAAACAACTAACATCATTGTGCAGGAGAAAATAGAAGCCAAAAAAGGCTTGTGTGAATACCTCCCTGGGAATAAACAAAAAAAAAAAGAAGAAAAAAGAATTTAAAATGCAATATAACTGAAATAATAAACTAAAGTAAAAACAACAAAAATACAAATCAAATTGCAAATCATCAAATACAAATCAAATGATACACAGCCTTACATTTTTTCATGAATTAGAGTCCTTTTCAGATTCTATTCTATTCTATTCTATTGTCATCCCTTTAACTAAACTCTTTGTTCTTTTACTTTTTTGCCTCCTGTAGCTTTTCGCGCTGAGATGAGGGCAGAGCACAGGACAGGACGGGCCCCCAGTATGACAGGTAGAGGATTATCCATGCATAATTCATTCTGATATCGTCAATCACTTCCTGGGAACCTTTTGTACGATGCTGAAGTGATATTAAAAATGTATTCTTAACAAGTGGGAAGTCAGTGAGTCATTTCAGTCATCAAATATATTTCTGTTGATACAAAACTTTGGGCTGAGGAGTGACTTGACGGCGCCTCATGAAGTTGTAATTTTTCTGTCACATTGATTGACACTGATATCAACATTCAGCCTCTGCAGATTATTATTTAAACTACCAATACAGGAAGTAGCATTTCATCAATGTGGAGGAGTGAATTTTAACCCATAAAGGCCCAGTGCTACTTTTGTGTCAGTTTCCAAAGGATTTTTTCTCTCTATTTAACCTTTCTTAAGTTATTTATCACCATTTATTGTAATATTATCCTATTTAATTTGTGTTTTTTTTCAATGGAAATCTGATATTTTTCCATATTTAATTCACTGATCATGTAGATGTTCATAAAAGCTCATACTGAAGTTGATTGGCATAATATCAAAGATAGAGAAAAACTAAGAAAATTTGACTTTTTCAACAAAATCTATTATTAACTGAACATAAACCCAGTGTGTCCATCCATTGTCACTGATCCAACTCCATGGGTTTTACTGGTGAATCAATGTTGTAGAAGATGACGGTATTTCCATGTCCACTACGGAGCCTCTGAACGTCCAAATGGGTCATATCTGATGACCATGAAAAGATGACAAACTGTATTTTACACCAATCATTTACATGAATTGATAGGATTAGTGGATATTAAACGGTATAGATCCGTAGATGGTTTTAGTTGGTGATGAACGTTTGGGTCTTTATGGGTTAATCTGATTTCTGGATTAAATCAGAAGAATGTCACTTAAAGGGGTCATATTTTGCTAAACTCACTTTTATTAGTCTTTGGTTCATTTATTTGTGTATTTGGACCCTAATAGTTCATAAAGTTTGAATTTGAACCCTCCAGGTGCTGCAAAGCTATCTTTATATTCATTTGGGCAAAAATCGAGCTGATTTCTACAACCTGTTTTAATTATTGCTTAATTTCTAACGTTTTATAACTAGTTACGTCACAACATTTGCACATATAAGGTCTAGATTTCCAACGAACATTTCTCTGAGTACGACACAATTGTTTATCAACAGCAGCGGTTGTAGTAAAAACTGAAAATATGTCCAAACTTCGAACCGATTACCTAAAATATTCAGTTGTTGGTTGGATTAACAAACACAAGTGGCTGAATGGGACAGAAAGCACAGCCAACAACCTGGAGGGGGTGGGGCATGAAGTGGCTCATGTGCATTTAAAGGGCCAGTGCTCAAAACTACGTTTCTGGTGCAAGGTTATAATAGTTTTGGATTAGCCATTAAAGTTTAGTTTTATTTAGTTTAGACTTTTTTCCCCTCTAATTCAGTTAGGTTTAGTTATTTTTCTTATTTTATATATTTTTATTAGATTTAGTTTTTTCTAAATGCTTCGTTTTAGTTTAGTTTTAGTATTAGTTTTAGTTTGGTCATATCTTTTATCTTCGTCGTATTCAAAGAAATTCCAGACAGGACTCTGCTGCTTTCTCGCAACTTTAGTCTCCATGTTTCCAGGTAGAGTGGGGACGAGAAACCGAGTCTAAATGACAAGTGTTGAGAAGTGACGGACCGTGAAGTGCTGTATGGTGCCGCCAGCTAAAATTCCTTGAGCAAAATAAATCGATTTCATATCATTCCCACATTTTCAAAGACAAAAACAAAGGGAATTTTATCCATCATTTTTACACATTTTAGTTAGTTTTGTAAGCACACAATACAGTTTCAGTTAGTTATATATTTTTTTCTTTTAATTGGAGTTTTTTTTTTTTAATTTCAGTTAACAAAAATGTTTTTTCAATTCTATTTTTCATCATTTAGTTAGTTTTTGTTAACAATAATAATCTTGGTCTTGTGTCATTACTCAGAAATAGGTTGAAGATGGACCTGTGGAGTTGAATTAATGAAGAATTCAGACCCAAGCATAGCATTTACAGTTTATATAGACCACAGGGAAATGTTTGAAAATGCATAATTCCATTTAACCCCTTTAGCCCTATCAGCCCGCCCACGGGCTGAAAAAATTATATTAATATTCATCTACTCTAAAAATATAATAAATCAGGACAATGGATGTGCTTTTTTTAACTTTTGCTCAAAGTTTAGACCCTAATGTTAATAAAAGTACATCAAAAGTGTATTTTAGTGCAAACTTTAATGTTCAAACATGATTTTTAATCTTTATGGGGTGAAATATATGCTATTAAAAATCTCCAACACGAGCAGTTAATTTATGCATATCATCGTCAATCCAGCCGAAAAAAAACAGGCGAGGATAAAAAATTCTAATTTCTCTTTTAGTTTGTTACAGTTTACTCAGGTATAGTAATAGATACAATATTTTAGACAATGGGAATAGATTCTGTGAGGTCTCTAAATGTCCATAGACACCAAGAACATCCATATGAACCTTATTATTATAAGTATTATAAGTAATTCTTCATTTACTTTGGGTATGTCTTTTTAGGCGTTTTTCCCCTGAAAATATGGTCAGGGTTAAACAGGTTAAAAAAGCAAAATATCACTCCTTTAAATGTCTAGATGATGACTAAACTGCTCAAACTTTTGCAGCCTCTTAACCGTTCATCCTTATGTTCCTCGTAGTCACACAAACGGTACGCTCACGTTCAGCTCGCAGTGGCCACTCCACCCCTCGGACCCCCGGCTCCACCGCCATCACCCCAGGGACGCCTCCCAGCTACTCGTCGTCTTCACGGACCCCTGGGACCCCTCGCTCCCTCAGCTTGATTTCCCAAGAGAGGAAGGTGGCTGTGGTTCGCACCCCACCCAAGTCACCCGCGACCACACCCAAGCAGCTCCGCATCATCAACCAGCCACTGCCCGACTTCAAGAACGTCAAGTCCAAGATCGGCTCCACGGAGAATATCAAGTACCAGCCCAAAGGAGGACAGGTGATGCTCTACTTCTACACATCCCATAATAACCTGCAGCCTCTGATTCAATGGTGCAGTAGTTGAAGTTGTGGGAGTTTTATTCATTTTTATGTTTTTAGACACATTTAGGTTTTTTTTAATGTAACTGAAATGAAACACAATAGCCATGCCCTAGGTATAGTAACTAAACAAGCTAAAATTGTTCAAATTTACAATAATATAAAGTTTAGGTGGTTACCGATGCAGATATCAAGCAGCACAACAGAGGAGAAGTTTGTCATATTTGTCAGGATTTTAAAAATTACTGGTCTTTATCATACAAGTAGTGGAAAAAAGTTTTCAGACACCCTTCAAATTTTACACAATCTCAAATATTATCATGAAACATTTGTGGAAAATGTCTTGTGGCTGTGTCAGACAGACATGAGCAAATGCAAATTATTATTATTATTATTTTTTTGTTTATTGTTAAGAAAAAAAAAAAAATCTGACAGTTTTAACATGTCATGCCCTGGACGTCTTTCAAGGGGGATTATCTTGCTGAAATATCCAGTTCAATTAATTTCAGAGTTCGATGACTTAGAAGTGATTCTTCAATATCATAAATACATGGGGTGTCTGAATATTTTTTTTCACCACTGTATGTGCGAGCAAGTTGCATATACACTACCAGTCAAAAGTTTGGACTCACCTTCTCATTAAAATGACATGAGATGGAGCGCAGATGGCCAACAAGTGTTCAGCATCACTGGGAACTCCTTCAAGACTTTTGGAAAACATTTCAGGTGACTACCTCATGAAGCTCATTGAGAAAATGCCAAGAATTTGCAAAGCGGCAATAAAAGCAAAATGTTGCTATTTTGAAGAATGTAAAATATAAAACATGCTTTGAGTCATGTCGCACTTTTTTTAACTACATAATTACCTCTTATCTTACCTTGTTGGTCTGTCTGTTTGCAAGATAACTCAAAAAGTTATGAACAGATTTGGATGAAATTTTCAGGAAATGTTGATACTGGCACAAGGAACAAATGATTAAAGTTTGGTGGTGATCGGGGGGGGGGGGGGGGTCTGCGCTCTCTGATTGCTTTTTTAGTTTCATATGTGTTAATTCATAGTTCTGATGCCTTCAGTGAGAATCTACAATGTAAATAGTCATGAAAATAAAGAAAAAACAGGTTAGTCCAAACTTTTGACCGATAGTGTATGATATATGTGATATCAGATATGACAGCTGTAGAGTTTACAGTATACACTTGTACTTGTACATTATTGCATTGTTTACACTAACATATTCTGGCTTTTTCTTCAGCCCTAATAGTTCCTGTAACCCTCTCCTTCCTACACATTTAGTCTTGTAGTGTTTACCCAAGTTTCTCTCAACTCAATCATCCATAAAATACTAAAAAAAAAAAAAAAAAAAAAATCATAATAAGTGCAGAATAATATTGGTCACAATGTTTTCTTTTTTTATTACCTTTTTTTTTTATTGGAAGTAATTTCATAGTATGACAGTGCAATGTGACAAAAAGGATTTCCATTCTTTCATTTTTCTTTTTGTTTCTCCCACAATCCCACCCTACCCTTAAGAAGACAATCCTTAATGTAAATCCAATACTGACAAGCAATCAGTACAGAATAGATAAAACAACTGTCTAATTAACAAAATAAATAAATAAATAGCTAGAATAAAACAAAACAAACAAACAGTCAAAAAACAAACAACACAGAACCAAGAGAAAAAAAAACAGGAGGGAGGGAGTTTTTTTCTTTAAAATTACTTTTATTCCTTGGTCCTTTTCACTAAGTCGCTGAGTGGCATAAAGTCACCTCAGCTTATTTAACATGTCAAACCTCAAGCTGAGCAATCATACGCTGCAGCCTGGTACTAAAAAAAAAAAAAAAAAAAAGCATAAAGCAGCTTTAACACTAAATAGATCAAGCAGCACATATTTATGAGTGCACCTTGGATCTTTGTGTGGCTCGTTGCCCTGAACAGCTCAATCCTACAAACACTACAAGTCTCTTCGTTCTGACAAGTCACAGAAAATTGACCTGACTTTGACATTTCATTGAGCATCTGAACTGTGAGCTGAACTCGTCCCTCCGGCTCTGTGATGTGACGACAGCGTTCCAGCCGGCACTGATCTGCATTTCAAATCCCTTTTTCCTCCCTCTGCACAGAATCTGCATTAACAGGATGTTTGGGAGTGTATTGCCTACAGTTTGACAAATATCTCGCTCCAGCCCGAGTGCGAAACACGAAGTAAGCGCTGCAGCGGGAAGCACTGTGATGGAAACAGCAGTGTGTCTGTAGCCATCAGCTCTTACAAGCCTCTGCTGATGACCTGATTAGAAGCCTAAGCATTTGGCTGACATCTTTATGACTTGTCAGGTCTGTGCGCTGCTCTGTGCACCCAGCCACAAAATAGGGAGGGATTATATTCCAAATGCCTGCCTGTCATCCACAGGAGAAGTGTGTGGCAGTTTTATCCCAAGTGTAAGTTTTTTAGTCTTATAGTCATTTTTATAATCTGTTTAATTTGGTATAGACAGTTGAAAACTAACATATAGCTGTCAGTAGGTTAATACACAACATAACATGATCACACTGGAAAAAATATAAATCTAACCAAGATAATTTTTAATAGTTCCATTGGCTTTTTTTTTTTTTTTTTTTTGCTTAATTCAAGCAAAAATCTATTATTATTATTATTATTATTATTATTATTATTATTATTATTATATTGTTATTCATATAAAATAATAGTTGCTATTATTTATATAGAGATCATAAGGAATAGAGATTGGGGGTGGGAGTATATAAGTTGTTACTTCTTCCTACTCCTTTTTGAGCATGTTTGATTTTATTTACTTTCATTTTATGAATTAATTAATTAATTAATTTATTATTTATTTATTTATTTTCTCTTTTCTCTTTTGTTTACTTATCAACCTTTTATGTATCATTGCTAATATTTTGTTGGTTGGTTTTGTTTTGATTTCACTGTCTACATGTTCAAAAAATAAAGATTTCAATTCATATTTTGATTAGAAATGAGAAAAATGCATTTAGTAAGATTTAGATTTTTTCCAGTGCAACTTAACCCATAAAGACCCAGTGCTACTTTAGTGGCAGTTCCCAAATGAATTTTCACTTTATTTAACATTCCCTAAGTGAAGGCATCATTTATTATAATATTATCCTCTGTATTTAGCGAAAATCAGATATTTTTCTATTTAGAATTTACTGATTATGTAGATTTTTATAAAAAGTTCAGATTAAAGTTGAGGGTTATTAAATCAGAAACAGAAAAAACTGAAGAAAAGTGAGTTTTCCAGGAAAGATATCAATAACTGAACAGAAAAACAAGTGTCTCCATCCACTATCATTTATCAAATTCCATGGGTTTTAGTGGTGAATCAATGCTGTAGAAGATGACAGTGTTTCCATGTTCGCTACAGAGCCTCTGAATGTCCAAATGGGTCATATTTGATGGCCATGAAAAGATGACAAACTAAATTTTACACCAATTATTTACATGTATTGATAGGATTATTAGATCAATGAATATTAAACAGTTTAGATCAGTAGATGTTTTGGTCGGTAGTGGATGTTTGGGTCTTTATGGGTTAAGCATTAAACACTAAATTGACGAAGATCAAGACTTAGAGACGTTAAGACCATGTTGAGACCAAACCTAAGGTGGACTAAGACTGAGACCAGACCAGATACACAGCGACAGTATTATAATAATTGTGTCAGATATCCACCTGAGACCAAGTAATGTATTGTTGTCCTGTGTAGGAGTTTCACAACTTTATTAAAAAATAATAACAAAACAAAAAATAAATGAGGAAAAAAAAAAAAAACAGCAAACACATCCACTGCAAAGGATATTCCATAAAAAAAAAGTATCTGGAAAAAATGTTGCATCTGCTATTTTCACCCAAGGTAATTATTTAATGCAAAGTAAACAGAAACTTTTGTTTTCCACAGTCTCAGGAGCTGATTATAATGCTGGTATTTACAGATCGATATGGGTTTTAGGGGTGACACGATCCCCTTTTTGATGGCGAACAGCAGCATGAGGCAGTCTGTTACACATACACATAAAAAAACAGCTTTACGGTTTTTCTTCCAACTACAGTATTGGCGTAAATTAATAAATTAGAAAGAGCACCAGAAAGTGAAGGATATCCCTGCATCTGTGGTCTTCAGGTAAAATCCATGGGTGGGTGGGTGGGTGGATGGATGGATGGATGGATGGATGGATGGATGGATGGATGGATGGATGGATGGATGGATGGATGGATGGATGGATAGATAGATAGATAGATAGATAGATAGATAGATAGATAGATAGATAGATAGATAGATAGATAGATAGATAGATAGATAGATAGATAGATAGATAGATAGATAGATAGATGCTTTATTAATCCCAAGGAAAATTCAAATATTCTGCAGCTTTGCATACAGCACAACAAGAGAGAAAACAGATAGAACAAAACCATGCAGGTTAGTAACCAGGCTGACATTAACCCTTGTACGGTGTTTGGGTCTGTGGGCATTTTTTATTAAGAGAAAAATGATCATATCCTCTACAGTTCCTCTCATATCTTGTCCTGCTCCTGTTTTTAAGTAGCATCTGTTTTTAATCATCTTTGTCACTTTTACTTTTCAGTTAGGAATGTCCGATATTGGCTTTTTTGCCAAAAACCAATATGCTGATATTGTCCAACGCTTAATTTCCGATTCCGATATCTACCGATACCGCTGCCGATATATGTGGGATATTAAACTAATTTTAGGTAACATCACATATCTCCCGTCATGGAATTAACACATCATGCCTAATTTTATTGTGATGCCCCATTGGATGCATTCTCAAATGCAACAAGGCTTTCAAAATGTAAACACTGTCTGTGCAAAGAATACATACTTCAACTTAAGTTGTGGAAAAAATGCCATATTTATTTATTTTCTCTCCCTCCCTCCATGAGTCTATTACAGTGTGGTAACTCTACTGTACAATTTTGAAAACTGCACATTTCTTTCAGCTACAAACCATGCTTAATTTACGCGTCAGTAAATGCCAGCGAAATCAAGGCATTATTTTATCGGTTTTAATGATAGGCAAAAAAACCCGATAACGATATTCACCGATATTACATTTTTATGCCAATATCAGTCCGATAATATTGGTGGGCCGATTTTATCGGACATCCCTATTTTCGGTATTTCTGATATATCCATTGGGTGTTTTAAATGTCTTGTTCTGTCTCAGCTATATTGTAAATGAGGTTGCGTCCTCAATATATCACTGAGTTTAAATAAAATAAAGGTTATGATGATTATATTACATTTTACTAAAAAAACCAAACTAAAAACGAGTAGCACTTTAATTTATAAATGTGGTCTAGCAAAGGCAAAAATTAAACATATTTGCTTTTAATATTGTTTGTAATTGGGACGAAGTAAACATCTGTTGAGTATTTTAACATAAACTCGTCTGATTATGTTGAATTAAAAACTCACAAATGCAGCAGGTCCACCAGACCCATAAACACTGGCTGAATAACAACAAATCTGAACACCACACAAGGGTTAAGGTGAGTGTGTACTCTAAAAACTTACTTAAAGAACTTACTCTAAAAAACTCCTGTACAGTACTCTAAATCAGGGGTCTACAACCTATGGCTCCTGGGCCAAATGTGGCTCTTTAGCCTCTCTTTATGGCTTACCTAGTCAAAAAACATAAGGAGCATTTTGAAATGAACTAAATGAACCATTACTTTTTAACATTGTTATAGGCCTAAATCAATTCTAACATTGTCCATCTGCAAAAATGTGCAGGCTATACACAGAATAAAATAATTTTTTCACAGGAAATAAACCAAAATTTTTGTCATACTACATTATTTTCTTGTCAAATATAATACAAGATACTAAATTCACATTTGTTAGTAGTTTGGCTGTTTAAGTCAGCCCACATACATGAAAGCTGAGCTTTTTATCCATTACACAATGTAATTTTGCTTTGTAAATAGTGTGCATCATTAAAAAAAATTGTACAAATCTTGAATGTTTACTTTATTGTGGTTGTATAATTTCATAAATGCACCAAACATTGCATTATTGTAGTGGAACTATAAAGTTAAATAACAAACTAATCACAAATAGGCCACAGAAGAACAGCCGCCTCATGGTAAAAAAAAATTTTGATGGCTCTGGTCACTTTTTTTTTTTTTTTTTCGAGTTAAAAATGGCTCTTTAGATTGTAAAGCTTGCAGATCCATGCTCTAAATGAAAGACTTCTAATTAAAAAATCTGTAGAAAAAATGAATAAATGAATAAATGAAAATACAATTACAATACAATTACAATACATTCAACACCTTTAACAGTTATTCCACATTGGCATCACAGCCTCTGCTCATATTAGTGTTTGTCTTCATCATGGGGTACCTTGTATTACCCCTGGGTGGCAGTAGGTGTCTCCCACACTATCCACACAAAATGTCACAGTAACACAGATATCACCAGACTGGTTCGGTTCCTTTTTATTCTATTTTGCTGCAGGCTGCCTCGCAGAAAGTTAAAATTTAATCCTCCACCTCAGGCAAAATGATTCTGATACAACTAAGGAGGTTTAGAGGAAAATGAATTGTACGTTTTAGAAAACTCAGTGTCTAGACAGTTCACTGAAGCTATTCATGTCTCATAAAAGCATTTAGTAAAAGCCAAAAGAAGGTAATTATTCCTGAATGTAAACTGTAGAACAAATACAGAAATACAACCAAAGAATTCTGCTGTTTTAATACAATAAACAGCATTATAATCATGATAATTTTGTTTTATTCTACATACATAGTGCAGCATGATACTTAATTCTCAGTTTTTTTTTTTAATTGTCAGAAAGCCCATTAGTCTGAAAAGGGTTAGGGTTAGATTTGTCAACTAAATCCAAACAAATTTTCTGACTAAAGAAAATTTAGTCAGAACTAAATTAACTGTACGTTTTAGAAAACTCAGTGTCTAGACGGTTCACTGAAGCTAATCATGTCTCATAAAAGCATTTAGTAAAAGCCAAAAGAATGTAATTATTCCTGAATGCAAACTGTAGAATAAACACAGAAATATGACCAAAGAATTCTGCTGTTTTAATACAATAAACAGCATTATAATCATGATAATTTTGTTTTATTCTACATACATAGCGCAGTACGATACTTAATTCTCACTGTTTTTTTTTTTTGTTTTTTTGGGAGGAGTCCTATTGTCAGAAGGCATGTTAGTCTGAAAAGGGTTAGGGTTAGATTTATCAACTAAATCCAAACTAATTTTCTGACTAAAGGAAATTTAGTCAAAACTAAATGAACTGTATGTTTTAGAAAACTCAGTGTCTAGACGGTTCACTGAAGCTATTCATGTCTCATAAAAGCATTTAACAGAAGCCAAAAGAAGGTAATTATTCCTGAATGTAAACTGTAGAACAAATACAGAAATACAACAAAAGAATTCTGCTGTTTTAATACAATAAACAGCATTATACTCAGGATAATTTTGTTTTATTCTACATACATAGTGCAGTATGATACTTAATTCTCACTGGTTTTTTTTCGGGTTTTTTTGGGAGGAGTCCTATTGTCAGAAGGCATGTTAGTCTGAAAATGGTTAGGGTTAGATTTATCAACTAAATCCAAATGAATTTTCTGACTAAAGAAAATTTTGTCAGAACTAAATGAACTGTACATTTTAGAAAACTCAGTGTCTAGACGGTTCACTGAAGCTATTCATGTCTCATAAAAACATTTAACAGAAGCCAAAAGAAGGTAATTATTACCTCCGCCAAGGAGGTTATGTTTTTGCCAGGGTTTGTTTGTCTGTCTGTTTGTTTGTCTGTCCGTTAGTGTGCAACATAACTCAAAAAGTTATGGACAGATTTTGATGAAATTTTCAGGGTTTGTTGGAAATGGGATAAGGAAGAAATGATTAAATTTTGGTGGTGATCGGGGGGGGGGGGGGCCCATGGGGGGGGGGCACTGATCAGCCTTGGCGGAGGTCTGCGCTCTCCGAGTGCTTCTAGTTCCTGAATGTAAACTGTAGAACAAATACAGAAATATGACCAAAGAATTCTGCTGTTTTAATACAATAAACAGCATTATAATCATGATAATTTAGTTTTATTCTACATACATAGAGCAGCATGATACTTAATTCTCAGTTTTTTTTTATTGTCAGAAAGCCCATTAGTCTGAAAAGGGTTAGAGTTAGATTTGTCAACTAAATCCAAACTAATTTTCTGACTAAAGAAAATTTTGTCAGAACTACATACATACATACATATGATACTTAATTCTCACTGTTTTTTTTTTTTTTTTTATTGTCAGAAGGCCCATTAGTCCGAAAGGGGTTAGGGTTAAATTTATCAACTAAATCCAAACGGATTTTCTGACTAAAGGAAATTTAGTCAAAACTAAATGAACTGTATGTTTTAGAAAACTCTGTGTCTAGACGGTTCACTGAAGCTATTCATGTCTCATAAAAGCATTTAACAGAAGCCAAAAAAAGGTAATTATTCCTGAATGTAAACTGAAGAATAAATACAGAAATATGACCAAAAAATTCTGCGGTTTTAATACAATAAACAGCATTATAATCAGGATCATTTTGTTTTATTCTACATATATAGTGCAGTATGATACTTAATTCTCACTGTTTTTTTTTTTTATTGTCAGAAAGCCCATTAGTCCAAAAAGGGTTAGAGTTAGATTTATCAACTAAATCCAAACTAATTTTCTGACTAAAGGGCCTTCTGATAATAATGTAGGCACCTCTTTTGTCCCTTTTACAAATAGCGTTTTATTTATCCCAAGCAGCTCAGACATCCAAGTAGTTTCACAATCAAAACATCTCCTTTAGTAAGCCCCTCCCAGCCCCTAGCAGGCATCTGTTCATCTACTGATCTGACCAATGACTGTCCTCTTAGACCCACAAGGACCAAAATATGCCAACCGGGGTCAAACGCAGGGCCTCTTGGATCTGGAAGTCAGTCCTGCGTCTCATCTCCATTACTTTGTGTCTATCAGCGGCACACAATGTGTCATGGACCCAAGACCTGCTGGTACACTTCCATTACACCACCATGATTTTGTGTTAGGATCTCATAATTAATAAGATCTAGTGCTGAGGTCTAAGAAAAATATAGATATATGTTTGAAAAGGATATTATAGAGCACAGGTGTCAAACATGCGGCCCGGGGGCCAAAACCGGCCCGCCAAAGGTTCCAATCTGGCCCGCGAGATGAATTTACAAAGTGCAAAATGCAAAAATTACTCTGAAGATATTAACAGTCAAGGGCATCAAACTCAAAAATAATAGCATTATAACCTAGAAATAATGACTCCAAATGTTCTTCTTGGTTTAATTTGAGAAAAGTAATATGATATTGTGCCTCTAAATAATGGCAACACCATTTTTTTCTCTTTGATTTATTGCAAAGAACATTAAATTCTTATATCCTTTAACAATAAAATGTCAATAACCTGAACAAATATGACCAACCCGGAATGTCTAAAGAAAAATAAGTGCAATTTTAACAATATTCTGCCTGTTTTGTGCCTTGGTAGATGTAATCTGCACATGTAGAAATCATAAGTTGTTGCATAATATTGATAAAATTGTACTTATTTTTCTTCAGAAATTTCTGTTTTTTTTCCAGTTATTCACATCTTTTTTGTTTTGGATAGAAATAGTTTCATCATTTAATGTTATTTTTTGTGCTAAAAAATTTGGAGTTGTCATTATTTATAGGCTTTTATGTTATTATTTTACCAGTCCGGCCCGCTGGAGATCAAATTGGGCTGAATATGGCCCCTGAAAGAACATGAGTTTGACACCCTGTTATAGAGTAATTAAATTACTTTGTGTCTATCAGCGGCATACAATGTGTCATGGACCCAAGACCTGCTGGTACACTTCAATTACAGCACCATGTTTTTTTGTAATATGTAATATTAGTGAATTTTTTGTGATTTAGTGATTTATTCCGAACATACAATGAAATTTAACATAAATGCGAACAAGCAAAACATACATAGTAATACAAATATCAAGAATCATTACAATCTTAGACAGAAGAACAGCACAATAGTTCAATTTACATGTACGAAAAGAGGTGGGAAGAAGTGCAGTGGAATAGGACCTCATAAATAATACCATCTAATGTTGAGGTCTAACAAAAATATAGATGTATGTTTGAAAAGGATATTATAGACTAATTAAATGTACGTTTATATTTCTATCATCCTAACATCATTCATTAATGTGGATTATTTGCATATTACTGTCCGCACATAGTTGTTTTTACTTATTGACTGTGAGCAGAGGGTCACAGATCAGACCTCAAGAGGAGGATTTTTTTCATTTTTATGAGCAAAACTGCAAGACCATTTATACTATATAGAGGATCAATCAATTAATCAATCAATTTATTACAAAATTATTACAGTCAAAATCGACAATTCATTTACAAGATACATTTTGTAATAGGACACCCCAGAAACAGTCCTCAGCTTATAAATGGGGGCCCTTAGACATGTGATGAGAGACACAATTTACATTATAATCTTCAATAAATTGAGATGTTCTAAATAACTACAAACCTATTTTAAAATATGTACCTATCTATCCTTAGACATGTGATGAGAAACACAATTTACATTATCATCTTTAATAAATTAAGATGTTCTTAACCCTCTGGTATCTGGGTGCGCCTTTTAGGCACACTTTGCACTTCCTTTTAAAAAACTTCATATTATTTTTCACAATTTAAATAAGGTTAGAATTCAAAAGTTGTTCATTTTTGCATGATCTTTAAAATTTTGGCCACCAACTAAAATGTGCACATTGTAAACAAAAGAAAATTACCAGACTAGCATCTGTCTCCCAAGTGTGCCTAAAACGCACTGTTTCTTCCATTTGATATGTATGATTAGGGCTGACCTTGATTTACAAAAATAAAATCAAATTAGAGCAGAAAAATAAATAAATATATAATATTTAATAGTTTGATTTATAGGTGTGCATTTTATGCACACTTGGTGACAGATACTAGTATTTTTGAACATGTGACCTAGCGCCAAAAATAATAATGCAAATTAACCAATGTTGGAGTTAATCATTGACATATGCCAGGCTGCAAAAATTAAATAATATGTGATCCACTTTTTATGTAGTGTATTGAAAAAAAATTTTTTTTTTTTTTTGCATCAAAAAAAATGGTTTGTTTACATTACAAACACGGCATTTAAAGGGTTAAAAAATGTGACAATTACTGAGTATTTGGTATTTTTATTTAGGGCTCAAGTTGATGAAATAGAAAAAAGTGTAAAAGAATTAAAAACAAACTGTATGAAAAAATTTTTTTGACGTTATTCCACAAGTGTGCAAAAAAGGCACACTTAGTGCTTAGTAAGGACCTTGCTGGACGGGATACCAGAGGGTTAATAACTACAAACATGTTTTAAAATATTACCTATCAACCCTTAGACATGTGATGAGAAACACAATTTACATTATAGTCGTTAATAAATTAAAATGTTCTAAATAGCTACAAATATATTTTAAAATATTTACCTATCTATCGAACAATGTTTCACTTCATTTCCTTTTCCTGAGTCCTATTGTAGTCAGCATATTCCAATATTCTCAGATAATGTAATAGTCAGACATGGGGCTTTATCCACATGATTTGGACTAAATGACCTTTGTATGCATTTGATCTCTAAGGCTTACTAACTCTTAAAGGCATCATTTGTAGTTATAATCAGTATCCTGGACTGTTTCTCTACTCCCAGAGGTCTTAATTAAGACTTCCATACTATCTCTTGTATTTCTCTATAGATTCCTATTTTAAATAAGAAGCCGGACTTCATCCACTTACAGTCAAAATTCAGCTCCAAAAATAACCTGAAGCATTCTCCCCGTGGAGGCAATGTATGTACAGTTTCATAGTTCCTACTTTTCTGTTCCCTGTTTATTGTGGCTGAGGATATGATTAAAAGCAGTTTAGTTTCATGTGAATCTAGTCATATTGTCATATCTTTCCTCTCAACATGCATTTGTGTAAGAGTAGTTCTTAGTTTGTGCCTTAGTTTGTGCTGTAATCCACCCATACCTCTCTCTCTGCTGCAGTTTCACATAAAGTATCCCTTTACACCCTTGAGAGCCACTCCGGGCACTTTTATAAGCTTTGTTTTTAAAATAGTTCTTTGAACGCTGCAGTTTACCCGTCACATACCAGTGAGCAGCCAAAAACAACATAATAAGTGGCCCAACATCTTCTGATTTTAGCTCCCAAACTGCTGTCACTGCTATAAATCTCAAATATCCGAAGTGTCTGGCACCGGGGTGGCCTGTTCCACCAGATGACCCAAAGCCATATGTTGGAACTTGTCTGACGCTGTTCTTCAGCATGACACTGAACTTCTACCAGCTCCAATGACTTAGAAGGATCTTTAGAAAAGTTGCTGTTGTTTTACCATTTCACTTAAATTAATTCAGTTTTATTTGTAGAGCCCTATATCACAATAATATTGCCTCACAGGGCTTTACAGAATTAGTTGGATATGAAAATAAACAACAGTCAAACTTAAATGTTAAAGAAGTAGAATCTCTACTTAACCCTTTCATGCATAAATCAAGAATTTTTTTGTGAGTGTTTTTATTCCTCCTAAGGCATGAAAAAAACACTACGATTGAATTTTTTATGAACCGATTTTTCATGGAATTGCAAAAATATCCACCCAGCTGGACACCATGCATTTAATTTTTGAAGCAAATAAACATGTATTTACTGATGTACTGTGTGAAAACTATGATTTTTTTTTTTTTTAATGCTGCTAATCTGATGTTTTGTCAAATTTTAACATACTCCAATATTAGTTATTACTCACTTTATGGAGATAATATGCAAAAAAAAACAAAAAACTTTTTGTTTAAAAAAAACCCTGTTAATTACAGTCTCATAACAATAACAAGGAACTGATTTACACTCAGACATGTTACTGCAGATTAAGTTTATCAAGAACAGCAAAGTTACAGTAATTGTATGAATTGCAGTGTATGGGATGATGCATTTAAGCGTCCACTGTGTTAGATGATATGGAACTAAAATAATAAAATCCATGAATATACAAGAGAACAGCTTTGAATAAATGTCCACTGTAGTGACCAGTATGCATGGAAGGGTTAATAATCTAAAATTATTATAACGTTTAGAATAAAGAGCTCTGAACTTCTGCCAAAGATGCACATGTATAGTATATATTTACACTGACGGGCGGGGAGATTTATGTGACCACTAGGAGGAGCAGTGAGTCACCCGGAGTCACCTCCCATGGTGAGGAAAATTAACACCACAGAGTCTTTTATCAAAGTGCTAGAAAGTAACCAGATATGGTGAGAACCACTAAGAAACAACTTGTAGTGTCAAAGAAAATGACAAAGTGATAAAAGCTGAAGCACTGTTGTTTTTGTTTTCTCCACTGGACACAGCTGTAAATGAAAAGAATGGAGTTTGGTGATGGAATGGCAGTGTTTCTTCTATACAGAAGAGTTTAATTATGAGGTTTATGAAGGTTTAAAGTAGGGCTGTCAAAATTAACACATTAACGCAGATTACTCCATCATCATGATTAATCAGATTAAAAATTTTAACGCAGTTAACCCGTCTGCAGCACAGAATGACCCTGAACGTCTCTGGCAGTGCATTTTGGGCAGTTTGTCCAAGTAGAGTTTGCGTCGCGCTTGCACAAATTGGTCTATTAATCCAGTAGAGACAGGCAACAGAGCCAAGCGATAAAGATGGAAGATGCTAAACAGCACATTGGCCCTCTGGATGGAAATATGAGGACAAAAAAACTCAAGGCAGAACAGTCGACCGACATAAAGTATTATACACACTCTGCAGGACAGAGTTTTCTTTTCACCAAAGCACTTCCATCCTAAAATACCACATTAACGCAAAGCATATGTTAGTCTGAGATTTCTCTAGCACTTCAGCTAACGCGTCACCCAGCCTGCGACAAATATGCTAAGTGCATATACATTCCCTTCTTTCTTGAGTCTGTTTGCTTATGTAAAATGAAACACGATTATTATAGATTAAAAATGAATGATTTTTAATCATGATTAATCAGAATTAATCCACAGAAACCCTATGATTAATCAGATTAAAAATTTTATTGTTTGACAGCACTAGTATAAAGTTATTATGTAATGTTATTATCTTTGCTAAATTGCTGTTTGTTGATCCACAGTTCAGACTAAACTGTGACAGTTCTGACCTTGTTTGTGCGATTCAAATAAATCTTTAGTGCAGCTATTGGTAACACAAACCGTACAGAAAACAAGAAAACAGAGGTGGTTTGTGGTTTTACCGTAGCTGTTTTCTGTCTAAAAACAGAGCTAAGCTAACAGAGCTATAATGCAAACGCTACAGTTGCAGAAAAAATTGTTAGACCACCCTTGTTTTCTTCAATCTCTTGTTCATTTTAATGCCTGGTACAACTAAAGATACATTTATTTGGACAAATATAATGATAGCGAGAAAAACAGCTCCTAGTAGTTTAATTTCAGAGCTGATATCTAGTCATTTTCCATGTTTTCTTGATAATAACCAAAATCACTTCAGTTCTTACATCAATATCTATGGCATTGTACTGACAAAAACAGTGCTTTTAGGTATTCCATGTTTTCTTTTCTGTCTGTTTTAGTCACATGATACACACAGGAGTTAGTACTTGATTGCATAACCACTGTTTTTGATGACTTTTGATGGTCTAATATTTTTTTTCCGTGACTGTACAATAAATTACTTCTTGAATTACACTTAACTCATCACTATATACATATATATATATATATATATATATATATATATATATATATATATATATATATTTTTTTTTTTTTTTTTTTTTTTTTTTTTTTTTTTTTTTTTTTTTTTAGAAATTCTTAGCACAAGCCCCAAAGATATTGTTTGTGTAGTTGTCAACTGTTTTGGGTTGTATCATTCAAAAGTAAGAAGTAGAATAATCAGTATAGGCAATTCATTCATTCATTAACATAATTTACAACCTATCAGTGAGTTGGCTTTAAAAGTTGTTGATTTATTAACCCTTTCATGCATAGTGGTCACTACAGTGGACAGTTATTCTACAGCTGTTCTCTTGTATATTCATGGGTTTTGTTGTTTTAGTTCCATATCAGCCAACACAGTGGACATTTACGCATCATCCCATACACTGCAATTCATACCGTTACTGTAACTTTGCTGTTCTAGATAAACCTGATCTGCAATAACATGCTTGAGTGTAAAAAATGGTTAATTGTTATTAGACTTAGGTTGAATAGTTATTCGGTTTTTTTTGTTAATTGTGTCTCAAGTATGTGTTTTATGTTGTTTGGACTTTGTATGGCTGCTACCTTGGCCAGGTCTCCCTTGCAAAAGAGATTTCTAATGTCAGTGGGATTTCTTGGTTAAATAAAGGTAAAATAAAAATAAAATAAATGAAAATAGACTATAATGCACAAGGTTTTCTTTCTTTCTTTTTTTTTTTAAACAAAAAGTTTTTTGTTTTTTTTTGCATATCATCTCCATGACGTGAGTAATAGCTAGTATTAGAGTGTGTTAAAATGTGAGAAAACATCAGATTAGCTGCATTAAAAATATTTTTGTGTCATAGTTTTCACACAGTAGATCAGTAAATACATGTTTCTTTGTTTCTAAAACTAAGCACATGGTGTCCAGCAGAGTGGATGTTTTTTTTAACTTCATGAAAAATAGGTTCATAAAAACAAAAAAAACAACAACAAAAAATCAATCGCATTGTTTTTTTTTTTTCATGCCTAAAGAGAAATAAAAGCACCCAGGAAAAAAAATCTTGATTAAGGTTCTCGTAATTCATGCATGAAAGGGTTAAGCTTCTAAACTGGACACACTGACATTGAGGAAAAAATTGTTGAAAAGAAGTGTTTATTTTGACCAAAATAATCAGCTTTAAGTTTTAATTTGAAGAAGAAAACATGTTGATTTCGTAATGAATATGTGTGGAAAAACTGAGCTTTGTAGTTTAAACAGTGAATAATACAGTCTGTGGATACATAGCATTGATTCGTTGGTGGTTTTTGCTGTCCCAAGTGTGTTCTGGTATGGGACTTTGAGGCTGTTGAGACTTTGGAATATCAACACATATAACCCTTTTAAGAGTATCAAATCCAACAGAGGATGTACCTGCAATGTCTGCTTTGCCTGGAATGAAAGTTCAGTAGGTCATACACAATAGATCTGTTCAAAAAAAAAAGAACAAAACCAGGCAGGGAGAAGGCAAACATCCAAACATCAAAAACAAATCAGGGTCAAAATACCAAGGAGAATAAGACGAAATAGTAGAAAAGCAATGGGATGATGAAAACCAATCTGGCAAGGGGGCATAGAAAAGAGGGGAGTATAAATACACAGGGGTGACTGGGGGGCAGTAGAGCAGGTGTAGTTAAGGCACGATGGCGCGAAGTGAAACGACACGGCAGGTGAGTGTTTCAAAATAAAACATGACACACAATAAGCGAACATCAGGATGGAGAAAAAAGGGTTTGCTTTTCCATTACAGTTGTTTTTACCCATGACATTTTTCATGTAAAGGTCCATAAAAACCACAAAGAAAGAAAGGAAAGGAATGCATCCTCAGTCTATCTCCTATATCAGCATTAAAAGTGTCTTTAAAGCTGCCTGATGGTCTTCCCTCTTCTCTCCTTTTTAACCCTTTCTACAGAATCATTACTATATCTGCTACTGTATGTATGTTCTGTCTATGCAGTGTAGTTCCCATTGCTTTTAATGTGCTTCTTAAATTGTATTTCCTCTTACTGTTATGTACTGTTCCAACTCTGGCGTGTCTGCATCTCACTCCTGCTTTCTCTCTTTGCAGCTACAGAGAGCTATTCACCATTGCAGCACACTCATATTTTATTCCATCCCTGCATCCTAAATTAATGATCTAAAGTTTGAACTGCTTTTTTTTTTTTTTTTTTTTTCTTTTGCATCTTCCTGCATCTTGAGTCTGGAAGCATGACATTTGGGCAACATAGCTATAATATAGTTTTACGGAATGTCATAAATGTGTTTGGGAAGTTTCTTTCCTCTTCCTGCGACATATAAGAGAGGTCATAATTTATTGAAAACATTTATTTTATGTGCTTTTATGATCTTGGTATTAGTTAAAGGCAAGTGTTAATCTGCAGCAAAGATATAAATTGTCATGTGGATGAAAGTGACACCAACTGTGTTTTATTAAGCACCATTAGACATCATGATACCAATCCCTATGACCTGAGAGTTTCATTAGATACATAAGGCAAATGTAAAATATTAAAGTTTATGTTGTTAGGAATGTAACAAAACGAGTTTGTCTTTAGCTTTGTAATTTTGCAGGGATGCCATGTGCTTGTGTCTTATTTCTAACAAGAAATATGCAGGAAATATGTGCACATTACTGATATACACACAAAAAATACAAAAGTCATGTTTTTTTTTTCTGAAATGCATGACCACACAGATGCATTTTTCAGTCTGTATGATAATATGTACAACTGGAATATACAGCAAATATCTTAGCAGTATTAAAAACAAAAATGCCATATGTTTGGCACATTCTAAGATTGACATATTCACTCGCATTTGGAAACCCTTCCTGGACTACACTGAAGGAAATGTGTCCTCAATTCTGTTTCAATTCATCTCTTCTTAAGTGGACTTTTATTATATTATGTAGATATCCGTCTCTATGATGACTGTAAATCTCTATATTTGTTTTGACTGTGGTGCTGAGCTGTTTTATTTTGAAAAATGAAAATGTCATAAATAGGTTATATTAAAAAAAAAAAAAAAAAAAAAAAAATGCCTTTCAGAAAAAATAAGTGGATAAAGTTGAAGCCACATGGGGTCATCTGGAAAGAGAAAATGATAAAACACCATGAAAGCCTTTGGGACATTCTGAAGGTGTTTAATATAACACAACATTATTCAAAGGAGTGATATTTTGCTTTTTTTTTTTTTTTTTTTTAAATGGAATTCTGCATTTTAAAACATTTCCCTGTGGTCTACATAAACTGTAAATGCTATGCTTGGTTCTGAATTCATCATTAATTCAACTCCACAGGTCCATCTTCAACCCTATTTCTGAGTAATGACACCAGAAAGGTCATTTTGAGCGCTAGCCCTTTAAATGCAAATGAGCCACTTCATACCCTGCCCCCTCCAATGTGCTGCTCTGTCCAGTTCAACCAACAACTGAACATTTTAAGTAATTGGCTTGAAGTTTGGACATATTTTCAGTTTTTACTACAACCGCTGCTGCTGATAAACAGTTATGTCGTACTCGGAGAAATGTTTGTCAGAAGTCTTGACCTTATATGTGCAAATGTCGTGATGTAATTAGTTATAGACGTAACAAATTAAGCAGGAATTAAAACAGGTTGTAGAAATCCACTTGATTTTTGCTAAAATGAATATAAAGATAGCTTTGCAGCACCTGGAGGGTTCAAATTCAAACTTTTTGAACTATTAGGGTCCAAATACACAAACTAGAAGCACTCGGAGAGCGCAGACCTCCGCCAAGGCTGATCAGTGGCCCCCCCCGTGGGCCCCCCCACCCCCGATCACCACCAAAATTTAATCATTTCTTCCTTATCCCATTTCCAACAAACCCTGAAAATTTCATCCAAATCTGTCCATAACTTTTTGAGTTATGTTGCACACTAACAGACAGACAAACAAACAAACAAACAAACAGACAAACAAACAAACCCTGGCAAAAACATAACCTCCTTGGCGGAGGTAATAAATGAACCAAAGACTAATAAAAGTGGGTTTGACAAAATATGACCCCATTAAAAAAACATCCAGACAGTTCAACCAAGACAACTGTAGATTTAACTGAATCCAGATGGAAGTCATACTACATACTGATTGTACTTTTTTTGGGTGTGTTTCATTACTGTGCACATATTTCCTGCATATTTCTTATTAGAAATAAATACAAATACCTATTACAATCCTGCAAAAACAACAAAGTTTAAGACTTTTGCACAAAACTGTAAATTATGTCGACTCATGGGCAAAACCAGTCGCTTTTGAGCTTGGACAGCAGACTTGAATAAGGAGCGCACAATCAATTCAGAGCCGTTTGAGTGTTTGTTTGCACCATTAAAAGGCTCTGAATCGATCAGTGTGCAGAATAATCGACAAAATACTGTCTCATCCAGCCTCAGTTCTATTTAATGGACACAGAAACAGGTGAAAGCCCGAGCCTTGTTCCCTCCTCATCCCTCACCTTCACCCTGCAGGTTCTCATCCCCAGTGTTAAGCTGGACTATAGCCATGTTCAATCTAGGTGTGGGTCCTTGGACAGGAGAGGCTACTCAGCAGGAGGTGGAAACGTGAGTCTTGTGCCGCAAGTCCATTGTTTCAGTGTGAACGTCATGGTGGTTTCTGTATGGTGTTATGTTCTAAGTGTTACCCTTTCCTTTTCCATTTTGCTTTACAGTTTTCCAATTTGTTGTTGATCACTTCTTCAGTATAACAGCAGCAGTGGTGATCTTTACCGAGCTGCTTTTATCATGTCTGCTTCTTCCAGTGGTGCTTTGTGTCCTCTGAGAAGTTTTCAGGCTCGATGCCAACATTTAACCCTCAAAGATCTGAAAAGACACCGGCGACCAAAAGCATCAACTGATCTAAGATGTTTAATAACTTTTTATCCACTTATTTTGTCAATATATTTTAATAATTAATGTAAAATGCAGTTTCTCAACTTTTCAGCGGCATCAGGTATGTCTTATTTGGATGTTCAGAGGCTCTATAGTGCAGCTGAAAAAATTATCCATTATAAGAAAAAAAGAGAGATTGTGATTTATTTGAAAAGAATTCTCTGAAAAATAAATGTACTCCTTAAATAAAAAATAAACATGTATGAAAAAAAAAAACCCGACCATCTCCTAAAAAAAAAAAAGAAAATGTGTAATTAAGAAAAAAATGTGCAAAGAAATAAAATAAACTTGTATGATTTTTTTTTTTTATTAAATAATCTCCTCAAATAAAATAGACTGCTACAAAATAGCAAAAAAAAAAAAAAAGGGTCTCAAAATAAAATTGAGCAACATCAACAATTTAATAATCATCAAAATAATCAAAATAATCATCCAGATAAAAAAGACAATTACTCATTTAAAAAATACATTTATTAAAAAAAAGAGTGTTTGAAGATATAAAATTTAATATGCCTAAAAAAGGAAAAAAAAAAACTTGTAATAAAAATTAAATTTTTGCAAAGAAATAGAATAAACTCGTATGATTTTTTTTAGAAAAAAATTAAATGATCTCCTTAAATAAAATGGACTCTACAAAATAGTAAAAAAAAAAAAAAAGTAAAAAAAAAAGCAAAATAAAATTGAGCAACATCAAAAATTAAATTCAATGCCCCAAAATAAATATCATCCAAATAAAAAAGACAGTTGCTCATTTGAAAAATACATTTATTAATATTGAAGATATAAAACTTAATATGCCTAAAAAAGAAAATCCTTTCACTTTTAAATAAGGTTCATCAAAAAAAAGAAAGAAAAAAAAAAAATCATCCACCTTTTCAATTAAGGGGGGTGCTGTTTACCCGAAAGGTCACCACAAAAAATACAAGCATGTGCTGAAAGTTTTTAAGGCCTTCAGCTAATGTGGCTAATGCTAAGGAAGTAACCCACAGGAAGTGGAGGTCAGTGTGCAAAAAATAAAGTTATTTTTAAAACATAAACATTAATATAGTTTGCAAAGCGGTTAAACGATTAAATAAAGTTCTTGTGTCTGATAACTGGGGGTAATCAGATAACTGTAATAATCTGATCTGATGCTTTTGCATGGACTTTAGAAATGTGGTAATTGAAAAACTGTAGTTTAGATTTTTCAGTTCATTATTGGATTTCTTTCAGAGTATGTGCATGTATTTGCTGACTCAAACTTCTTATTATTGTCTTCTGCGTACGTTTGACTATGTCAGTTTGGTTTTCTATGATTATTTATTTTTTTATACACGTGCGCAGACATAAAAGAACAAAATAAATCAGATTAACAGGTATACATCCATGAACACATAAGAGTATTGGCGAGAAATCCAGGTTTGTTATTCCGATTTCTCATAACTGCTGTTATCTAATGAACCATATCAGATTACGCTGTTTATACAATCACTTGAATAATCTGATAACTTCAGAAATTGGATAATAATCAGTTTTAATATGCATGTAGACAGGCTCAGTGACTCACCAGTGACTCCCAAGTGGTTGGATTGGTGCAAGTGTTTGTAGATAGATAGACAGATAGATAGACAGATAGATAGATAGATAGATAGATAGATAGATAGATAGATAGATAGATAGATAGATAGATAGATAGATAGATAGATAGATAGATAGATAGATAGATAGATAGATAGATAGATAGATAGATAGATAGATAGATAGATAGATAGATAGACTTTATTAATCCCCAAGGGGAAATTCAAAATATGTTCACCGCTCTATAGAAACTGTCACAACTACAGCAACAATAAATACAGAATGTAAATGTTGTTGTAGGTGCTTGGTTTTGCTGAAAAAGTTTTGTATTTTTTCTTAAATTTACTCTGAGCCTTTGTGAACATCTGCACAATCAGTAAATTAAAATACAGGAAAATGGTCCAATTCCAATGAAAAATGCAAAATACAGGGGATAACATTATAATAAATAGTGATAAATCACTAAGGAAAGACCAGAAAAATTGTTTTGGAAGGGTTAATAACATGCCCAACTATAGCAGATAATACCTTTGTACTAACATGTTACCCCTCTGGTGAATTTGACACAGTGGGAGGAGAAGTGCTGTTAGGGGTGTGACTGGTAATCCAACATGCAAAGCAGCTCTGCCCTCCATGTCAGTAACAGTCCACCCACACACACCCAGTGATAGAAAACTTAATTTGGTTGCGACACACTCCAGTGGATTAAAAAAACACACATATACAAACCCCTTTTTGTCAGGCTTAGCTGTGTATACATATAATAGAACAGCCACAGCGTGAATTCTATTAATAATGCAATAATGACAGCAAGGAGAATCAAGATTAATTATGACTGTTCTCATAGTCAGCATCTCTCATGTGCATTAGCAGATAACGGCTAGCTTCGTTGGCTCATTTCCATTCCAGCTGTCCGAGGGCAGCAGGTATAGAGCGCTCTGCTGCAGTCTCTGATTAGTGCATCACATAAAATCAAAGCAAGCTTATGCAAGCCGGGCGCTAATAAAACAATTAAAACTTCTCCTGACTTTGCATTACTGAATCCTCTGAGGGTAGTTCTGCATCTGCATCGACTGACACGGGGTTACCGTGGCAACGGCCGCATGCACTGGACTACCAGCCTCTTAAAATGCTATTGACAACCAAATAGAAATAAAGCCAAGTATTTAACAGGTAAAATTTTAATGTGATGATATTAGGGTCCATGTATTTAGACTTAGACAAACTTTATTGATCCACAAGGAAAGTTATTTACACTCAGTTGCATACAAAAACACTCTTGAAAAAAAAATAAAATAAAATAAAAACAAAACATTAGCAAAAACAGGAAAGTAAATGTGAAGAGATACAAGCAATAATAATATAAATAGAATCCTATTGTAAAAGGGAAGTGGACTCTGTGTTTGTGTGTGTGTCTTGGGCATCACACAAAATCTGGAAAGAGCTGACTTCTGCAGTTTGTCATACTTATGTATTTTTGGTTAAGGAGCAGACTAGCGAAAACGGCAAGTTGATAGGACCAATATTTTGGGAGATATTAGTAATTATGGAATACAATGGCCAATCACGTTGCTATGCCCAGAATCATACAATCATTATTGAAGAAGTGGGTTACCTGGCAACAGATAAACAATAGGGCCACGTTGCCATGGTGTCAGATTTCATGTGCAGAAACAGACATGCCAGCTGAGAGGTTATTCAACTGAAAGTCCCAGTGGAATTTACCAAGAAAGTAAAGAAAGTAAAGGAATGAACTGGATCAGAGGATCTAGAACCCAGGGTTCCCCGTGGGTCAACATGCTAGTATATTAATAAAGCAGAAAAAAAATACAAGATTTGCATATTTACATTTATGCATTTGGCAGATGCTTTTTTCCAAAACGACTTACAGGACCAAAGTGCTGTACAGAAGAATAAATAAAAACCAAAATAAAAGAATAAAATACAAGAATAGATTAAAGACATAAAACAGCTGTACAATTAAAAATAGTGTTGTACAGAAGAATAAAAAAGCAAACTGATAGACTAAAATACAAGAATAGATTAAAAAGACATAAAAACAGTGAAATAAAAATACCAAATAAAACAATAGAATAAACATAATAATACATTTAAAATGGAATGTTTGAAAGTGCTAGGACAGGAGGTGCTCTCTGAAGAGCTGGGTCTTTAAGAGCTTCTTGAAATGTATATGTACAAATATATAAAAAAAATAAAATAAAATAAAATATGTACAAATCTGCAGGAAATGGAGGTAAATATAAATATCCACTATATACATACAGATGTGAAAGTGGAAGGAAAAGGATTTGGTGATAATATAACTAATTACTGGATGAATAGAGCCTGATTTCATCTCAGTGCTGACACAAACTCCATCTCATCTCCGGCTGTAAACGTGTGTCTTTTAACCTACTACTGACATGCATGTGGAATAGTATCTGTGCTGTTTGTCTGTCCTAAAAACCAACTAAATCCTGGCTGATAAGCAGGCGAACATGCATTGTGTACATTGTGCTCACGTTGTTGTCGCTGTGGCTCATTGATCATCATTGTTTTTTCCTTTCAGGCTATGTAATGAAACAGAATACTTTGAAAATGAACTAAAACTTATTTACAAAAGACATTAAAGCTAAATTGGTGAGCTGATTGCTGATCACAGGTGTATCTCAACAAAGTGGTGCATCTCCTCTTAGTCATCATGCAGTGTCCCACCTTCTGACATACATCTTTGTGGGTTTCTCCTTCCTTTATCTTCTTTTTCCTCAGATTGTCGAGGTGTTTTACATAACCACATCTTGTAATCTCCTTTAGGCCTGTATTTATGGCCACTTCCTGCTGTGCATCTATATTTACTTCTATAATTTCCTCTTTTATTATATATATTTGACAGGTTTGCAAGTGTGCAATCTCTGTTGCATTCTCAGCTGATACTGAATCATTTTCTTGAAATATAAGCTACACTTTAGTACAGATCCAGTGTACTAATGGTACATATCAGATATTAAATGCTTCTATATGTACTGTTTGCTTCTTGGATCCTGTTTGTGAGCATCACGAGAGGTCAGCGGAAGGTTAAAACCACTTTCTTGTCTCTAAACTTTGCCTTCTTTTTCACTTCCAGGTGCAGATACAAAATAAGAAGATTGACTTGAGCCATGTGACCTCCAAGTGTGGCTCTCTAGACAACATCCATCATCGGCCCGGTAACTGTTTACCTGTATTCATTTAGGCCGAGTTAATGTATCTAAAAGCAAAATATGGGAGTGAAATAGCAGGATGTTAGTAGGAAGGTTGTGTGTGTAGTAGTGTATTTTATCTGTACAAAGGCGAATCCAAAAGACAAACTACTAGAGGTGGCAAAAGTACTCACATTCTATACTTGAGTAGAAGTACAGCTACTTGCACTGCAAAAATCCAAATCTTACCAAGTTTATTTTTCTCATTTCTAGTCAAAATATCTCATCACACTTAAAATAACATGTAATCGTATAAAGAGTAACTTTTCAGTGAGATATAAAGAACCTTATTTTTAGTCAATAGATCTTGAAAATCTTATATCAAGAAATCTTACCAAGATAATTTTCACTTTTTCCATTGGCAGATTTTTTTTTTTTTTTTTTTTTGCTTAAATTAAGCCAAAAAAATCTTGAATTAAGCAAAAAAAAAAAAAAAAAAATATCTTGAATTAAGGAAAAAAAACGTCTTGGATTAAGCAAAAAAAATCTGCCAATGGAACAAGTGAAAATTATTTTTTGTAAGATTTCTTAAAATAAGATTTTTCAGATCTACTAAAAAAAGCTCTTATATCTCACTGAAAAGTTACTCTTTAGGTGATTATGTCTTATTTAAGTGTGACGAGATATTTTGACTAGAAATGAGAAAAATACACTTGATAAGATTTAGATTTTTGCAGTGAGTGATGTGTGTGAAAAAAATACTCATAAAGTAAAAGTATTATAGAAATAGAAGTACCGATTCAACTCCTTTACTTAAGTAAAAGTAAAAAAGTCCAACTTCTCAATTGCCATCTCTTTAAACTACATCCACTGCCAACCAAAAGCATCTACAGATCTAAAATGTTTAACTCTTAATGCAATAATCCTATCAATACATGTGAATAATTGAGGTAAAATGCAGTTTTCAGCTTTTTATGGTCATCAGATATGGCCCATTTGGACGTTCAGAGGCTCCGTAGTGAACGTTAATGATATATTTTGTTGAAACAATAAAGTTTTCCTTTTTTTCTGATTTGATCTAATACTATACCATACCAACTTTATTTATAAAGCACTTTAAGAACTTTACAGCTGGCCAAAGTGCCGTGCACGATTCATAAAACAAGGAAATAAATAAGAACAGTGATAACACAGGGTGCAAAGCAGGCTAAGAACAACAAAATACAACCATCATAAAAACAAAGACAAATTAAAATCTGATAAAAACAGCATAGGAAATAAAAAAAAACAAAAAAGAATTATCTCACTCACTGATTGAAAGCCAATGAGAAAAAGTGCATTTTTAGACATGATTTAAATACAGGCAGAGACTGGGCCTGTCTAACATCTATAATATAATAATATCTCATATCTATAATAACCTTTGAATTTACTCTAAGCTTTTATCATCTACATGAGCAGTAAATACAGGAAAACAACTGATGTTTCCTGAAAAATGTAAAATGCAGAGGAAAGTAAAAAAAAAAAAAAAAAAAAGAGTTGGATATTGTGATAAATAATAGTTGTGGGTCTTTAAGGGTTAAGACAGACAGCTTGTTTGATTCGTCCCCAGTTGTCTCGTTGTGTTTAATGTATTTTTTCTCTGCATAACAACATGTTGACGTGATGCTATAAATGATATGACATCAGCTTGAAATAACAGAAAGGCAGGAATCTGGAGAACTGCTCGAGTAATTTCTCAAGTGAATGGGTCAAACGTGGCAGTTAAAAATGTCCATAAATGCGGCAGTTAAATAATGTCCACAGGCACAATCACCAAACACTGGTTATGATTGATTATGATTGATTTTTGCTGCAATACAGAACCTTACATGTGTAGACGTTCGCTATATTACAGTATGTGCATGTTTCACTTTTACCTTTGATGACAGTATTCTCACCATTTCTGAATCTCAACAATCCTTCCTTGGTTCTAACAGTCTATTCTCAGTTAATTAGTAACACACTGATACACATTACAGTAAGATTAATAAAAAAACTAATAAACGTTTTTGCCATAGGTTGATATTTTTAACCCAAGAAAAACATTCCACTTCTCATGTTATGATTGAACTCCTCTATAATATTTATTTCACTGTATGACTTACTGTTTGTAAATTCAGAAGTACTGTTCCTTCTATTCATCATTTTAAACCTTCTTTAATTATATTACTGTTTTTATTATAATTGTATTAATTTTGTGTGTTTTTTTTCTCTGTATATCTGTTGTTTTATGATTTTGTTTTCCTCTGGATGTTCCATTTAGTTATTTATAATGACTTTGAACTGGTTTTCTTTGCAATGTTGGAGGTCTGAAAACACCTGCATCTTTTTGTTATTTTGACCATGTGTCGTGTTCTGCAAATACATGCTCTAAATAATAATGTTTTCATTTGAAATTTGGGAGAAATGTTGTCGGTAGTTTAGAGAATAAAACAAAAATGTTAATTTTAGTCAAACACATACTTATAAATGGTCAAATCAGAGAAAGTGATCATTGTGAAGTGGTCACTTATTTTTTTTTCCAGAGCTGTAAATGAATCAATGAAGGATCATCCTTGAGATTGAGAAAAGCCCTTTGTTTTTGTTATGAAACATTATTTATTAAAATGTGCAGATGAATAGACCCACATACTTTCTTTTGGAACTTTAGCTCAAAAAGTTGTACTAAATATAAATAATACTACTGTTATTGGAAAATATTATCTTTATGCTCTGCAGTTCCAGTATAAATACAATTCTGTAGCTTTGAATGAATGAATATTTTTATTTCAGTTATGTACAAAAACACATACATATAAAAAACATAAAATTAACACAATTGGTAACTGCATTGCTTTTATTTATCTTCCAGATGATCTTCCAGAAACTCTTCATATGTGCTTTTAATACAGTGTACAAATATTTTCTTCCCTCATGATCTCTCTTTACAGTATTTCATTTTCATGTGTCTCTGCACTTCCTCTGTTTCTCTCTAGGGGGCGGTAATGTGCGTATAGAGAGTGTGAAGTTGGACTTCAAAGACAAAGCCCAAGCCAAGGTGGGTTCCCTGGATAATGCTCACCACATTCCTGGTGGAGGCCGAGTCACGGTGAGTGTCCGATTCACTCTCCCAATCCATGACTCAAAGGAAAACAGAAAGTTTTTGAGAGATTGTGAAAGCTGTCAATTTGATCTGTATTTTTAAACTAAATTTACACTTGTAGTTTTTATACAGTATATCTTTTCTCCTCCTCTTTTGTTGTACTTTTGCAATTTTAGTTGCTTTGATTTGCTGGAATAACTTTTTCTGCAAACAATACTATAATTAACTTAAAAAACTGTTAAAGGTAAGGGTAAAATTGTTTTAAAAAATGAATAAATAACATAAATATTTGGGTATAAAATGTAATTATCTATATAACGTACCTATAAATTTATTAAAAGTCAGTCTTACAAATGGAAGTCTTCTCTGTCATATTGTTGCCTGTGAAATGGCTTCCAATAAAGAAAGTCAATAAAAAAAAAAATCAATCTTACAAAAACTTTTGTATTCCTTTATCTGCATATAAAGGTATAGTATACATCTCAATCATTAACAATAATGCAGAACCCAAACATAACAGCCGAGTGATGATATTCACACTGACTAAGTACAATAGAATCTACAGTCAACACATATAACACTGCTGAGGTTCTAATGGGATGTTCTGATTTTCTTAACATTAGAACCACCAGTAGGTCAAAGGTCAAACTGTGTGATATCTATTTTAGCAAAATTCTGACGCTTCAGTTTTTTTGTTTTTGTCAAATTATGTTGGTTTACGCTACCCGTTGTTAAATATAGTCAAGATAAATCCATCTTAAAAACATGGGAATATATGCCTTTAACAGCCACCTGGTCAAATTCACTCTGATAGAAAGGATTTTTGCACCATTTCTGTTCAAACATTTTAGGTTTCTAGGTGTGTCACCCTGAAAGATCTGTAATTTATGACATTTGTTTACACTGGAAAGAGACAGGGGTTTATGAATGGAATTAATTTGCAGATACTTAGTGCTAATATCATTTTTGACCTGACACTACTGACATCTATGCAAAGATATTAGAGTTCTTAAAGATACTTTTTATTATAGAACCATACAACCAAAACAATTCAACTGAGTTTTATTGGTGGAGCTCTATGTCACAACAAGGTTGCCTCACAGGGCTTTACAGAATTAGTTGGATATGAAAACAAAAACAGTCAAATAAACAGCAGATGAAGGAAATGGATTAATTTCCTGGGCATCCCCCCGTCCTTAGATCCTCCTTCTCGGCAAAGAAAAACTCCAAAAACCCAGTGGGAACAGAGGAACCTCAGGGAGAACCACAATGAAGGAGAGATCCACTCCCATGGACGGACAGGCTGTAGATGAAACCAGGACTGATGAACGTAAATATAGTTCTAGTCTGTAAAGATGCAGTAGGGTGGGGGCACATGAGGGGGTCCATCTAATCAGATGAGACAGGTGAGAGTGAGGAGGTCCATCCAGAAAGGTGAAGGTGGGGGAGGAGGTCCATCCAGACAGGTGAGGGTGGGGGAGGAGGTCCATCCAGACAGGTGAGGGTGGGGGAGGAGGTCCATCCAGACAGGTGAGGGTGGGGGAGGAGGTCCATCCAGACGGGTGAGGGCGAGGAGGTCCATCCAGACAGGTGAAGGTGGGGGGGGAGGTCCATCCAGACAGGTGAGGGTGGGGGAGGAGGTCCATCCAGACAGGTGAAGGTGGGGGAGGAGGTCCATCCAGACAGGTGAGGGTGAAGAGGTCCATTCAGACAGGTGAGGATGGGGGAGGAGGTCCATCCAGACAGGTGAGGATGGGGGAGGAGGTCCATCTAGACAGGTGAAGGTGGGGGAGGAGGTCCAGCCAGACAGGTGAGGATGGGGGAGGAGGTCCATCCAGACAGGTGAGGGTGGGGGAGGAGGTCCGGGGTCACATGTCAAGGCACAGATGAGTCACCTCAGATCCCCTCATCATTGGGCCACAGGTATGAACTGTGGCGGCTACAGCTGAAACAGTAGCCACTCCCCCAGAGGAGAGTGGGGAAAAGGGACACCAGGTGAATAGTGATGAACAGACTAAATAAACTAAACATTGGAAATTATAAGTACAGACAAAAGTGGTGCGTAGTCCCAGAAACAAGTGATGGGATGACTAAACAAACTCGTGTCATGGCTTAAAAATGACTCAATACATTAACTCTTTAACAATAGCAATCTGTCTGGTGCTGCATTTTGCTCTTTACAGCATTCAAATTACTGTTACTCCTGAACCATTTGCACTATGCACAAAATTCAAATGGCATTAGAAAGGTGAGATCCTGAGCTTTCCCACAATATGTAACACTTTATGGCAGTAATGTGGGACTCTATTACAAATGGAAAGAAACTGTTTCAGACGCTTCCACATAGGCTACAAAAAAACGCCCGGAAATAACAAAAAAATGCAAAGCTATAATATGGATACTGAATGTTCAAGACCAAAAAGCATGTTTGAGCAGATGTAAAATACTTGAAAGTTTATTTCTGCAATCTGAACAAGTTTTGTTATGAACATTTACACTTGTTTCAGATAATAAATGCTAAAAACTTCAAGTCCGTTTTTTTTGTCTTTTACTAAAACATTCAGTTTTAAGCATTTATTATTTATAATAATGATAATTAAAGGCCAGATATTAAAAGTGAAGTTCTTCCTGAAAACAAAGATGCAAAAGAACTGGCAAAAAAGACATTTTCTGACACTTTTATTGCAAAGAAAACATAAAGACACTTAAGCAGATTGTTATAATCTGTGTAGGGGGAACAAACTGATTGGGCTTCAAGGGTTTTCAGAGCCGGGACAGCAGAGTTAACCCACTGTTAGCAGAGAAGATGTTAACAAGTGGATGAGCTTCTGGGATTCTTTCAGTCCCTGGGGGCACAAGTAGCAAATTGCACTCACGACGAGGCAGGTAACCCCAGGGGCAGAGTGGGGCATCTTTTCTGCACTTTCCTTTTGTTTAATATTTTATTCTGCTATCATCCTATGTAATTTTATGTGTTTTTATCCGCTTATAAAGCACTTCGAATTGCTTTGTGTATGAATGGTGCTATACATTATAATGCCTTTTAATGACAGTTTTAAAAGGGTTAAAGCACAGGTGTCAAACATGCGGCCCGGGGGCCAAATCTAGCCCACCAAAGGGTCCAATCTGGCCCTTAGGATGAATTTGTGAAATGCAAAAATTACACTAAAATATTCACAATCCATTTAGTTCAGGTTCCACATTCAGACCAATTTAATCTGAAGTGGGCAGGACCAGTAAAATACTATCGTAATAACGTATAAATAATGACAACTCCAATTTTTTCTGTTTGTAAATGTAAATATTTTCATGTATTTACACTAAAACAAAGTATAATTTTGCACAAAATGTGAACAACCTGAACAAATATGAACAACCTGAGATGTCTTAAGAGAAGTACAATTTTATTCTGTTATTAAATGTATTTGTGTATTTGTTGATCCACTGTGATCTTTACATTATAACGAACATGTGTAAATGATAAACTGAGACAGAATATTGTTAAAATTACACTTATTTTTTTCACTTTGTTCATGTTATTCACATTGGTTTAGAGGATAGTTTGCAGATGTAAACCTTTTCATAATGTAAATTTACCTTTTTTTCACTCTAAAACATAGAGAAAAGTTTGGAGTTGACATTATTTCTATATTTTTATGTTATATTGCTATATATGTTAGATTATTTTACTGGTTCGGCCCACTTCAGATCAAATTTAGCTGAATGTGGCCCCTGAACTAAAATTAGTTTGACACCCCTGGGTTAAAGACTCAGCATGTTTGTTGAGCAGCAGTGGTGTGTGTGTGTGTGTGTGTGTGTGTGTGTGTGTGTGTGTGTGTGTGTGTGTGTGTGTGTGTGTGTGTGTGTGTGTGTGTGTGTGTGTGTCTGTAAATTTGACCTGTTTGGCTGGTTTAGGCATATATCAACTTCTGGTAGTTTTAGATCTAAGTGTGATTCTAAAATGTTTTCTCTCTGGCGGCTGCCTCCATTAGATTGAGAGCCACAGGCTGATGTTCCGTGACCACGCTAAGGCCCGAGTGGACCACGGAGCTGAGATCGTGGTCCAGTCCCCGGGGCTGTCCGGCTCAGTGTCCCCCCACCGCCTCCGGGACAGCCACCTGTCCTCTTCTGGCAGTCTCAACATGATGGAGTCCCCACAGTTAGCGACGCTGGCAGAGGACGTCACCGCAGCTCTGGCCAAGCAGGGTTTGTGAACACTGGATCTCACTTCAGATGCCCTCCATCTGAACCTTAAGCTCAAACCTTTCTGGCCACTCCCACCACCCTGAGGTCAGCCTGACACTACTTCTACTCAGCCAAACCACAGCCTCTAAACATCTCCACTTCAGCATCAATCATTAAAACACCAACTCTGAGTAGAGACTCAAATTAGGAGCTACTGCACTCCGGTCCTCTTTATTTCCTGCCTATTTTAAACCCAAATATATGCTATTTCTGATTCATTTTAGTGGCCTCTCTTTCATGAATGATGTTGCATAGAATAGTTCAGTCTGAGCACCTGTCCTAGATAAGATTGAATGGTAAATTTGAAGCGGTCTGGACCAGGTCTACGTACCAGGTATTGGCTTGACTGGTTCTGGATCAGTGTTTTAAAGAAGCCACAGCCTTTATTCTTCTTTAAGTAGGAAGTAATGTGGCCAGCACACCATGCAGCACGTGTTGTTCTTGCTCAGTAAATGTGCATGGACTCCAGACCCCCCCTTAACAAACCAAGCATCCTTACTGCAAGTCATTCTTGTCATTCAATATATAATATATCTAATGAATATATACAGAAACATGTATAAAAATACAAGTTCCTTGCCATCTACATGTCCTTAAAAACATTTTAAAAGGAAATGACAATATGGCTATAAAATATACCTGTAAAATTGCATTATTGCAAGAACTAGGTCATGTTACAACAGCATGTATTGATTCTAATATTAAAAGAGGCTATTTTGTAATTTAAAAGAAGGATTTTAGTAAGTTATTTCCTCAATTATTGAGTAAATTAAAAGTTAATGTTTTGTAGTTATTAGTTGTTTACAGTGTAATGCTTGGTGACAATGTCAGACAGCTGATTTGGTGTTGCTAAGGAATGCATCTCAGTCCTGTTGAAGAGCATCATACACTTGTACTTTTCACAGTAGTTCTCTATAGACGCCTGTTATTACATCAGAACAATATTAAACGCTGGAACCGGAGCTGGAGATGGATCTGGATTTTATTCCACCAAAAACCTCCATCCGAAAAGGAAACGGCTAACAGTATCATGTCGTCACAGTCGCAGATAATAAGCTCACGTGAATGAATGACTCTACTAACATGTCGCTCTTATCAGGACTGTCTGTTTGTCTGACCGGCGGAGGACGAAGCTACAGTTCGCAAAAGCTGAGATTTTAGCAGAAGATGCAGCTATTCTGAAATCTGTCTGTGTGTATGTGTGCGTGTGTGGTGCCAATCCCATGCCGTTTTATGACGGATGCTACCGTACGTGGATGTTCTGTTGCAATATGTGGAAGAGGAAAAGTGGAAAAAAAAATATTTTGAAAAAAAAAAAAAAAAACATTAAAAAGACACTCCATGAACAAAAGTATACCAACCCCATGGATCCTGTTACATCTGTTAGGAAAAAAAGTGTTTGGGTGATCTAGTTTCTTTTTCAGACACCATTTGTGATATATCCTGCCTTCTGCCTAATTACTGCCCTCACCTGCAACTGTGCGTTTGCTTCTGTGTTTTTTCTGCATTTCCCCATCTCCGTGTGCCCTTTTACCCCCCCACTTTCCCACTTCCTGCTCCAACCTACAGCAACTGTAAATGTATTTAAAAGTTCAAATAGATGTACGCAGTTTTTCTCTTGTTGATATGACATAAATTACAATAATTAATGACAATAAAAAGGACAAAAAATTGACGCCGAAGTACTGTATTCCCTTCAGAAGGCAAGACGTGCAGTTGGCATGCATCTCTGGGATCAAACAAGAGTCAAACATTAAGAATTAAAATGGGAGTTTGGAAAAGGTTTATTGTGAAATGACATGGGTGTACAATAAGTTAAGACTTGGGGATCGGGTTGGGGGAGGAGTGATTCATTTTGGTGGCCAGTCCTGGGCCGAACAGTCACTTGAGCTAAAACAGTATTTGACAGAACCTACCTACAGCTCCATCACTATTACACTGTAAAAACCTGTGACGACATAAAACCCCAACGAGGCAGGAGGGGTACTTTGTTGAAGATAAGGAAGAGACGTCTCATGGAAAATTGGGGATGGCTTCTGGAACAGCAGGAGGAAGAGAAGGAGGAAGAGGAGGAGGAGGAAAAGAGGGAGAAAAAAAGCACCAGTTTTGGACAAAAGAGAAGAAAAAAAAAGAGTGCAGAACAAAAAAAAAAAAAAAAAGGATTCAGAAGTGACATCTCATTGTCCATTGTTCCCCCCGTTTCCTCGGGTGTTACAGGAAACAGTGAGTGGATGTCATGACACCATGGGGTCTGCTCGTATATGATGCTCACCACCGCAGTGGCAGGGTCCTTACACAGACATGATGTGCTTCACAAAGGCTGCAGAAGAAAGAAGAAGTAGTGAGTGTGGAGAAAACAAGCAGTAACACCTAATAAGTCAGTAGTTGCTTTTCCATTAGACGTCTGCGGAAAACTTTACCGATATTTACTAAACGTCGAAAAAACAGAAGTGCGTAATGTTTTTTCCGTTAAATCACAAATGCGATGATTTGTTTATTTATTATCGTGAGATGACACGAGAAGTCATTCCATAAACATGGTGACGAATATAAATATGGTGTTGATTTACAGATATATTCATTATTATTACATATTACCCCTCTATCTTGCACTAAATTAAAAAATGATTGGGTTTCCTGGTGTGTCCACACATACCGCAACATGTTTCTTCTTCTCGCTTGTTGTAATGTACATTAACATCTGGGTTTTTATTTCACCTGACTCTAGTTGCGAAAGAAGGTCTTTCCATTGCAGTTTTGCGTGATATATCATTTGCGCTACACCCAAAAAAACACTTCTTGCCAGCGCAAAAACTTTTAATCAAAAAATGAGACTTATGGCAAAATTGTCGTTTTTCCTTTAGGTGAATTTTTATGCTCAAGTTATATTTGTGCAATTTGAGGGTCAATGGAAAAGCGACTGCAAAACTTTACCAATATTTACAAAATGTTGAAAAAACAGAAGTGCATAATGTCAGTTTTTCCATTAAATCACAAATGCGATGATTTGTTTATTTATTATCGCGAGATGACACAAGAAGTCATTCCATAAACATGGCGACGAACGTAAATATGGTGTTGATTTACAGATATATTCATTATTATTATATATTACCCCTCTATCTCGTACTAAATTTAAAAAATGATTTGGTTTCCTGGTGTGTCCACACATACCGCAACATGTTTCTTCTTCTTTGCTTGTTGTAACGTCCGTCAACATCCGTTTTTTTTAATTCACCTGACTCTAGTTGCGAAAAAAGGTCTCAGTTTTGCGTGACATACCATTTGCGCTACACCCAAAAAACCACCTCTTGCCAGCGCAAAAACTTTTAATCGAAAAAATGAGACTTTTGGCAAAATTGTCGTTTTTCCATTGGGTAAATTTCTATGCGCAAGTTATGTTTGCACAATGTGAGGGTCAATGGAAAAGCGACGAGTGTTTCCATGTTCATTATGTAGCCTCTGAACGTCCAAATGGGTCCTATCAGATGACCATGAAAAGATGAGAAACTGTATTTTACACCAATTATTTACATGTTTTGATAGGATTAATGGATCAGAAGTTATTAAACATTTTAGATCAGTAGATGATTTTGGTTGCCAACTACTTTTTGGGTCTTTATGGGTTAATCTGGAGTTAAACTGTCTGTGTTTACCAACCTCTCAATGCTAGGATTCTTATTACCCGAAAAGGATTACAATGACAACAGATCTAATTTTAAGAACTGTAGTTTTCTTCAAAAAGTTTCCTCGTTTTCACATTTTATGTAGCTGTTCTGGAGCAAAATCCATTTGGCAATTCACTTTGTTTTCCAGTCACTGAATGTGGCTTTTCTCTGAGTGGTTTTGGTGCCTGACTCTAATTGCGAAAAAAAGTCTTTCCATTGCAGTTTTGCGTGATATGCCATTTGCGCTACGCCTGAAAAACCACCTCTTGCCAGCGCAAAAACTTTTAATCGAAAAATTTGACTTTTAGCGAAATTGTCATTTTTCTTTTAGGTAAATTTTTATGCTCAAGTTATATTTGCATAATTTGAGGGTCAATGGAAAAGTGACTAGTGTTTCCACGTTCATTATGTAGCCTCTGAATGTCCAAATGGGTTATATCGGATGACCATGAAAAGATGAGAAACTGCATTTTACACCAATTATTTACATGTTTTGATAGGATTAATGGATCAGAAGTTATTAAACATTTTAGATCAGTAGATGATTTTGGTTGCCAACTACTTTTTGGGTCTTTATGGGTTAATCTGGAGTTAAACTGTCTGTGTTTACCAACCTCTCAATGCTAGGATTCTTATTACCCGAAAAGGATTACAATGACAACAGATCTAATTTTAAGAACTGTAGTTTTCTGCAAAAAGTTTCCTCGTTTTCACATTTTATGTAGCTGTTCTGGAGCAAAATCCATTTGGCAATTCACTTTGTTTTCCAGTCACTGAATGTGGCTTTTCTCTGAGTGGTTTTGGTGCCTGACTCTAATTGCGAAAAAAAGTCTTTCCATTGCAGTTTTGCGTGATATGCCATTTGCGCTACGCCTGAAAAACCACCTCTTGCCAGCGCAAAAACTTTTAATCGAAAAATTTGACTTTTAGCGAAATTGTCATTTTTCTTTTAGGTAAATTTTTATGCTCAAGTTATATTTGCATAATTTGAGGGTCAATGGAAAAGTGACTAGTGTTTCCACGTTCATTATGTAGCCTCTGAATGTCCAAATGGGTTATATCGGATGACCATGAAAAGATGAGAAACTGCATTTTACACCAATTATTTACATGTTTTGATAGGATTAATGGATCAGAAGTTATTAAACATTTTAGATCAGTAGATGATTTTGGTTGCCAACTACTTTTTGGGTCTTTATGGGTTACTGTGGAGTTAAACTGTCTGTGTTTACCAACCTCTCAATGCTAGGATTCTTATTACCACTAAAAGGATTACAATGACAACAGATCTAATTTTAAGAACTGTAGTTTTCTGCAAAAAGTTTCCTCGTTTTCACATTTTATGTAGCTGTTCTGGAGCAAAATCCATTTGGCAATTCACTTTGTTTTCCAGTCACTGAATGTGGCTTTTCTCTGAGTGGTTTTGGTGCCTGACTCTAGTTGCGACAAAAGATCTTTCCATTGCAGTTTTGCGTGATATACAGGGCCAGATTAACACTTCATTGTACCCTGGGCAACAATATTCAAGGGCCTCATCATCACAACCCCAGAATCCCTATAATCTGGCAAAATACAGAATAAGTTCCAGGAATATATGTAAATATACCCCATACTTCAATATCTAACTATCATCAAATGCATTTTGATGTACAAATATGTAAATGCTCGTAGAACTACAAGTGCACCACTATAGCCTCTTGTCAAGGCCACTCATTTGCATATGATGATAAGAAAACAAAATACATTAGCATCAGTATAATCTAAAATTGATCCACTACATTAGAAAGAGAGGGAAGTGTCCTCCTTTTTCACAAAAAATAAATAAGAAACCAGATATTTTCGTTACGCCCGAGCTACCCAGGGCCCTTCAGAGGTCGTGGGCCCCTGGGCAATTACCCAGTTGCCCATATGGTTAATCCGGGCTTGGTGATATACCATTTGCGCTACGCCAGAAAAACCACCTCTTGCCAGCACAAAAACTTTTAATCGAAAAATGAGACTTTTAGCGAAATTGTCATTTTTCTTTTAGGTAAATTTTTATGCTCAAGTTATATTTGCGCAATTTGAGGGTCAGTGGAAAAGCGACTAGTGAGAAAATATCACAACTGAAACATAAAACTACACAAGACAATGCAAAACATATGTAAACTTTAAATGGAATATAATATTATAATTTGTGTTCACCCTCGTAGTTGACACAGCCGTTCTCATCCTCCTGTCCTGCCATGAGAGCATCAATCTCAGCCTCAGTCATCTTCTCTCCTGCAGGGGGAGACAGAAGCCATCATGTGTTAACACTACAACACATGCAAAATGACCCACACATGCACTAAAACACACAACTGCTTTACTCACCCAGTGTTGACAGGACGATACGCAGCTCAGCACCCATGACTGTGCCGTTGCCCTCCTTGTCGAAGACACGCAGACCCTCAACGTAGTCTTCAAATCCTGCCTTGTTCGGGCTGTTGATGATGGTCTGGAGCATGGGCAGGAACTGCTCGAACTCTACTCTCTTGTTGGCCATGTCTGCACAAAAGTGGACAGAAGAATAAGTATGGAAAACTGAAAAAAACTTTCATTTCATGGTCAGTGTCTACTTCTATGGAATTAAATCTGTCTCATCAGATTTTGAAGTATAAAAGCCACTGAATTTCTAGCACTGAATTTTTTTGCACTAAAATTAAGTATCTGAATTTTTTCGGCATCACATGACCAACCTAACGTAACTCAACTGGCTGGCTGGCGGTTCGACTTGAGATAGAATCATTGCTTATCCTTGGTATCCCGGATGTGTGATCTCAATTTTTTTGCATCTGAATTTTTTACTTTTGAATTTTTTGCATCTGAATTTTGGCTTCTGAATTTTTTGCATCTGAATTTTTTTTTTCTAAATTTATGAACATTGTAAAATTGAGAGACAAAAAAATTCAGATACTTAATTTCAGTGCAAAAAAAATTCAGATACTTAATTTCAGTGCAAAAAAACAAAAAATTCAGATACTTAATTTCAGTGCAAAAAAAAATTCAGATACGTAATTTCAGTGCAAAAAAAAATTCAGATACATAATTTCAGTTGAAAAAAACAAATTCAGATACTTAATTTCAGTTGAAAAAAATTCAGATACTTAATTTCAGTTGAAAAAAACAAATTCAGATGCTTAATTTCAGTACAAAAAAAAATTCAGATACTTAATTTCAGTGCAAAAAAAAATTTCAAATATTTAATTTCATTGCAAAAAAATTCAGATACTTAATTTTAGTGCAAAAAAATTCAGATACTTAATTTCAGTGCAAAAGAAAATTCAGATACTTAATTTCAGCACAAAAAAAAAAATCAGATACTTAATTTCAGTGCAAAAAAAACCCAAAACAAATTCAGATACTTAATTTCAGTGCAAAAAAAAAAAAAATTCAGATACTTAATTTCAGTGCAAAAAAAAATTCAGATACTTAATTTCAGTGCAAAAAAAAAAAAGAAAGAAATTCAGATACTTAATTTCAGTGCAAAAAAAATTCAGATACTTAATTTCAGTGCAAAAAAATAAAGAAATTCAGATACTTAATTTCAGTGCAAAAAAAATCAGTGCTAGAAATTCAATGACTTTTATAATTCAAAATCTGATGAGACAGATTTACTTCCATATACTTCAGTCATATGTGCAGTTAAACATACAGTAAGTGACTAGTGTGGCCACTAGCTGGCAGCATTCAGTCAGCTCATTATTTTTTCAAGTTTTCCAGGAATCATGCTTTGTGACACTTCTGCTTTTCCCCTGAGAAAATGTTGATGATTAGTCTTCGAGGAATGAGGAGTGGGAAATGAATCACCTAATACACTTAACAAATGTGCTGTGCTTGCAATGTCAAAGTGTGTTTTCTCATGAAATTTAGGAAGAGAGTTACAGAAACAGCCCTACATCATGTTTCCACAGATGCATGGGCTAATCAGTTATTTATCGTACTGCCAGTAAAGACAGAAAAAGGTTATATCAACACACATATTTATCATTAATTGCTGTGTGTTTTGTGATGCATTAGTCTAAAAGCTTCAGTTACTGCTTCTGTATTAAAATCCTGATTGGATCTTTAGTTAGCACAGAACATCTAAAACGTAGCTTCTTTATGATACAGCGTTATCATAACTCTTACCGTCAGCTGAGGGGTTTCCCAGCAGTTTGGACACTTCCTTGTTGGTGGGGTTCTGTCCAAGAGCGCGCATGATGTCGGCGATCTGGTTGTAAGCCACCTTGTTGTCACCCACCCTGTCGAACAGACCGAAGGCCTCCCTGTAGTCTGGAGTAGGAGGACGACCACAAAGAGGATGACATCATTTATTTACAGAATTTTATCCATTACACTGGTTTACATTGTTTTTTGGGTTTTTTTTTTTTAGAAATTTTCTGCTTCAGAGATTAAATGTGCTAAATTTTGCGCATTTTAATAAGATTAATAGGAAAACAAATGACAAAAGGGCTGTTTTGCTGATGTGTTAAAGTGTTATTACACATATATATTGGTTTATGTACATTTATACAATAGATTTATAAATCTTCCACTAGATAGAACCTGTAAAGTGAATGTATTGTCATGTGCAGACAGTGTTTTGAAGTAAATCTGGTAGCTCTGACACAAATATTCCTTTAGAGTTAAACCCATTCTCTTGTTTATTCTCAAATTTCACATTTTGACCCAAGACTTACTCTTGGAAACATCAGCCAATCAGCATTTTTGACTTGATTTTTCTTTATCAGCGACTCACATGCGGTAAAATGTCACTACTTTTATTCTGAAAGCATTTTAGTGATATAAATGCAGTGGTTAATTTGAACTATTTCCAGTATTTTATCCATTATTGACAGTTTCTTATATATAAAGCATGCATCGGGTATATTGGCTTTTTATCTTTTATCTATATAATCAATTTCCCGTATAGTTATAAACTGATGAATTCATTTAGATGTTTTAATGAGTAAAAATCAAGCCTTACAAGCCATAAAACTATTGGTGTAGAGGAATGATATTTGCATTATTAATCGTATACTAACATTTTGGATTAATTTGCCTGTAAGTAAGCAGGTGTTTTGTGTTTTCTTAACCTGTTTAACCCTGACCATATTTTCAGGGGAAAAAAGCCTAAAAAGACATACCCAAAGTAAATGAAGAATTACTTCACAATAATAAGGTTCATATGGGTGTTCTTGGTGTCTATGAACATTTAGAGAGCTCACAGAATCTATTCCCATTGTCTAAAATATTGTATCTATTACTATGCCTGAGTAAACTGTAACAAACTAAAAGAGAAATTCAAATTTTTTTATCCTCGCCTGTTTTTTTTTCGGCTGGATTGACGATGATATGCATAAATTAATTGTTTGTGTCGGAGATTTTTTAATAGCGTATATTTCACCCCACAAAGATTAAAAATTATGTTTGAACATTAAAGTTTGTACTAAAATACACTTTTGATGTACTTTTATTAACATTAGGGTCTAAACTTTGAGCAAAAGTTGAAAAAAACATCCATTGTCATGATTTATTATATTTTTATAGTAGATGAATATTAACCCTTTCATGCACGAATTATGAGAACCTTAATCAAGATTTTTTTTTCTGTTTTTATTCCTCTTTAGGCATGAAAAAAAACAATGCAATTGAAACTTTTCTTATGATAAATAAATAAATAAAAATTATATAAAAAAACAAAAAATAAAATTAAAAAAAGACATACTACTACTACTACTAATAATAAAAATGATCTTATGAACCTATTTTACATGAAGTTGCAAAAATGTCCATTCAGCTGGACACCTTGCATTTAATTTCTGAAACGAAGAAACATGTATTTACAGATAAATTGTGTGAAAACTGAGGGGGGCTTGTAGTTCTGGGGGTGAGAGTATGCTCAGGGGAGATCTACACAGTGTTTCCAATTCATGTCAGAAAAGATATGTAGTGTCTTAAAACTTTAATAAAGATATATGCAAAAACAAACAAACAAACAAACAAACAAATCCATGAATATACAAGACAACAGCTGTAGAATAGCTGTCCACTGTAGTGACCAGTATACATGAAAGGGTTAATATAATTTTTTAGGCCCGCCGGCGAAAGGCTAAAGGGTTTTTTTAAAGGATTAGTGTGTTTAGTGTGCTGAGTGAAAGACTGTGGGTTATATTTCTGTGAACGTCGCTGCCAGCAGGTGGAGGCAGCTCTTATCCAAAGTGACAAGAATCCAAGTCCTCTCAATGGATCGCGGAGTTACGGGTCTGAATGGGACAAACCCACTGAGCTTAGTCACCCCTCAGTCTATTTCAATCTCAGCTGTCACCTTCTCTTTCTCTCTCTCTCTCTCTCTCTCTCTGCAGGGCTATAGGCTCTTTTAAAAGACCACCTTGGAATTGATAAACATAGCTGAGAATATGAGCCCCCTCCTTTTAAAGGCAAGGCCTTCTAGGGTTGAGCTGAGTAAAAGTAGGAAATGCTGACTTCAGCGTTACAAACAGCCTGTCAGAAAACAAGTCTACTGACGTCCGATCTGGGGTATCCGTGTCTTTTTAAAATTTTCTTCTCATTCTGTGAAACGTTTGCCTGCTGTGGTCACATGGTTGGATATTTTTAAATCAGTGACGCAAGTTTTGTCGTCACCACCAAGTAGCCAATAAAATTATTATGCCATTCATGAAGATGGCGGGATTGAAAGTATTGGGACGCTGTAGCCTTGAATTATCAGTGATGATCTACGGTCCCCAGCTATGGTTAAATTATTCCCGCATTTTGATTTTTTTCCCCTAATTTTTAACCTAAAGCAAGCAAATTTACACTATAGATTTATTATTATTATTATTATTATTATTATTATTATTATTATTATTATTATTATTATTATTATTACCTCCACCAAGGTTATGTTTTTGCTGGCGTTGGTTTGTCTGTCTCTCCGTGTGCAAGATAACTCAAAAAGTTATGAATGGCTTTGTATGAAAATTTCAGGAAATGTTGATACTGGCACAAGGAACAAATAATAAAATTTTGGTGGTGATGTGTGTGTGTGGGGGGGTGCACTGATCTGCCTTGCTTTTCTAGTTATATTTACTTTAGGTGAAATCTGACAGTAGTTATTTATGGTAAAAGTCTGTATTTTCATGCTCTGTACTGCAAAATATGACATTGACATGTTTCTGATATTTTAAAGGTACAATTTCTTGTTTTAGCTCATTTTCTTATGTAATGTTAAAAGGATAGAACCCTTGTTTTTTCATGAATATTATGATCAGACTGGAACCTCCTGTTCTAGATGCTGTTTAGCTTTCAGGTGTATTTATTTCTTGGCTTCATGTTTTTTGTTTTTTTTTCTGTAATGTTAACTTTACAAATTTGCCAAGATAAGGGCCAAGAGAAAAGTTGCGTTTCATAGTATTTGCAACATGAAAGTATCTTACCTTCAACCTGGTCTGCGCTGAATTCAATCTATAAGATAATACAAAACAAGCATGTTAGTTTTCCAGTACAAAACATACATAAAGCTCATTAGTTCTGACATGCAATTTCATCTTTAACTGCTGCATATCGACTGAGATAACCAGGCATTTTCCCCTTAATCTCAACTAATTAATTAGGCCAAAACTAGGGTTAAACTTGTCTCATTGCCAGAATTAACTGGGGTGTAGGAAGGAGGGTACTCGATCTGACGGTCCATCTTTAGCTACATTAACATGTCCACATTTGGTCCACCTTGCAATGCCATCACACATTAGTCACTGCGCCACAGTCCAATCCAGAGAGCAGAGGGCATGGCCTAAAGTCAAGTTGAGCTCTCCATGGTTCTGCTCATTCTCTTCAGTCCTCTACACAACTCTGAGTGTGCCCCTTGAATCTGAAGTTGCAGAAAGTTTTATTAAATATAAAGTGATAGATATTTAGATTCATTCTGTCATGTCTTTTGTTATCTTTTTTTTATTTACTTGGTCAGTTATATTAGTGTAACAAATGGATGAGAACTGACCATTGACTATTATTTTTCATAACCCTTTCATGCATGAATTATGAGAACCTTAATCAAGATTTTTTTTTTTTTTTTTTCCTGAGTGTTTTTGTTCCTCTTTAGGCATGAAAAAAAAAAAAAAATGCGATTAATAATTAAAATGGAGTTGTAAAAATGTCCATTCAGCTGGACACCATGTGTTTAATTTTTGAAGCAAATAAACATGTATTTGCTGATATACTGTGTGACAACTATGAAATAAAAACATGTTTAATTAATGCGGGTAATCTGATGTTTTCTCACATTTTAACCTACTCTAATACTACTTACTACTTACTTCATGGAGATTATATGCAAAAAAAAAAACAGTCTAATAGCAATTAGCAATTGATTTACAGTCAAAAATGTTATTGAAGATCAAGTTTATCAAGAACAGCAAAGTTTCAGTAATTGTATCAATTGATGATGACAATTGATGAGATGATGTATAAACTGATATGGAACTAAAAGAACAAAATTCATGTATATACAAGAGAACAGCTGTAGAATAAATAGCTGTCCACTGTAGTGACCACTATGCATGAAAGGGTTAATGAATGAACAGGTTAAATTCTAGGCCCACTGTACTGTAGGGTCATTTAAAGTTATGCGTAAAGTCGCCATAACGGTCCAGTTGTACACATGGCCTCACAATTTTGTCCACTACATGGAATAAAAATTAAAAAAAAAAAAAAAAAAAAAAGTGGGGAGAAAAAAAAAAAAAATCTCTGGGGTTTCTTCATGAAGGTTAAAGTCTTGTTCAGTCATGCTACAAAGTCAAATCCAGTTCTTCCTGCGCAGCCATCCTCCTATCTCCATCCCTCCCCACCGCAGATCTCATGCCAGGTGTTCTGTACCTTCACAGCGGACAGGTCGACAGCGGGAGCGGCTGCAGGAGCTGGGGCTGGTTCGGGTGCGGGTGCTGGTGCAGGTGCAGGTTCGGCCTTCTTGGCTGGAGCCGCCGCCTTAGGGTCCTTCTTGGGTGCCATTTCAGCTTATAGTTGAACAAATGTGTTCCTGAAACACAGACAATTCCCGGTTCGGGTGACAACACAAGGAGTGCAGCACAGAGTGGAGGAGACTCGGAGCAAGAAATCACCGTCTGGGCGTATATATATGAGGCTATTTTTCCTCCTGACCCCCGTCAACGTTGGCCCCATGAAAGGATTGGCTTGGAGGTGGGAGGGGTGTGTGTGGACTGGAGGGGGGCACTCTCTAAACTTGGAATAACGGGCTACGGGCCAGAGAGGGTTTATTTATGCCATATATCTATAATCTAAAACGAAAACACTGGAAACGGTGTTAAAGGTTAGCCGGGGCCACGCGATTTCCTCCACACATCAGCTTTACGCATCCAAGTTTACGCACAGCGTTGCGCACCATTACGCACAATCTAGTCCCATCTAGGAACCCTTCCCGACTATTTAAAATTGATATAGCTGTTTACAGTTTGAAGATGCCATGTGTATGTAATGTGATAACATTCTAATAGTTAATTAGAATGCAACGCAGTAATTTACTATCAAAACTTAAAATGAGTTCCGAGCGGGAGATTGCATTTCGCACGAGAAGCAACGAGCATATCCAGTGTAGAATTGCATAACATTTCTTACACCGGTAAACATCAACCTCTGTCACATACAAGTGATGGTGACAGGTCAGAAATAAGACCCAGGGAATAAAGTAAGTAGAGTTTCTCAGAAATGATAAGCACAAGTGTAGATCTGGGAGGAAAGGCTCCAAAAGTTGCCACATTTGATTGTTTTTTTTTTTCCATCTTCATCTTTTCAGTCAAGCCTCTCATTCTCTGAGCTCCATGCAAGACTTATGTTGTTTTTCTTTTCATGGCTGTTTACCTCATAATGATTCCAAACAGTTCTGCTTATCACTGCCTGCAACCTAAATTCTGCCAGGCTCTTCAGCTACTTCATCTTTTTTAAACTAATGGTGTGTTGCAAAGGATTATACCAGGGGTGTCAAACATGCGGCCCGGGGGCCAAATGCGGGAGGGCCAAAGGGTCAAGTTAGGCCCCTAGGATGTTTTTGCCAAGTGCAAACATTCCACAGTCTTGAACTGAATTAAGAAAAAAAAAAAAAAAAAAGAGCTTGAATTAAGGAAAAAATCTTCAATTAAGCCAAAAAAAAAAAAATCTTCAATTAAGTAAAAAAAATCTTCAATTAAGCAAAAAAAAAAAAAAAAAAAAAAAAAAAAAAAAAATTAGCTTGAATTAAGGAAAAAATCTTGAATTAAGCCCAAAAAAAAAAATCTTCAATTAAGTAAGAAAAATCTTCAATTAAGCAAAAAAAAAAAAAAAAATCTTCAGTTAAGTAAAAAAAAAAAAATCTTCAATTAAGCAAAAAAAAATTAAAAAAAAATCTTCAGTTAAGTAAACAAAATCTTCAATTAAGCCAAAAAAACACCTCAAATTTAGCAAAAAATCTTCCATTAAGCAAAAAAAATCTTCAATTAAATAAAAAAATTTCAATTAAGCCAAAAAAAAATCTTCAATTAAGTAAAAAATGTTCCATTAAGTAAAAAAAAAAATCTTCAATTAAGCCAAAGAACATCTCAAATTTAGCAAAAAAAAATCTTGAATTAAGCCAAAAAAAAAAAAAAAAAAATCTTCAATTCAGTAGGAAAAATCTTCAATTAAGCCAAAAAAACACCTCAAATTTAGCAAAAAATCTTGATTTAAGCCAAAAAAGAAAAACTTATATTAAGTAAAAAAAAAAAAAAATCTTCAATTAAGCCAAAAAAAATCTTCAATTAAGTAAATAAAATCTTCAATTAAGCCCAAAAACATCTCAAATTTAGCAAAAAATATTGAATTAAGCAAAAAATTAAAAAAATCTTCAATTAAGTAAGAAAAATCTTCAATTAAGCCAAAAAAATCTTCAGTTAAGTAAAAAAAAATCTTCAATTAAGCCAAAAAACATCTCAAATTTAGCAAAAAAATCTTGAATTAAGCCCAAAAAAAAAAAATCTTTAATTAAGGAAAAAAAAAAAAAAATCTTGAATTAAGAAAAAAAAAAAAAAGTCTTCAATTAAGTAAAAAAAATCTTCAATTAAGCCACAAAAAAATCTAGAATTAACAATTTAATTTTTTTTCTTTGTTTTAGTGCAAAAAATAACATTAAATTATGAAAATATTTACATTTACAAACTATCCTGTAACACTAAAATGTGAATAACTTAAACAAATATGAACCTGAAATGTCCAAAGAAAATTAAGCGCAATTTTAACAATTTTTCTGCCTGTTCCTCAGTGTTTAGTGTCTTTGTAGATCTGCTCCATAATGCACATGGAGAAATGATAAATTGAGGCAGAATATTGTTAAAATTGCACTAAATTTTCTTACGTTTTTTAATTTAAACTTCAGTTTTTTCAGGAGTTTTTTTTTTTTTTTTGGATAGTTTATAAAAGTAAGTATTTTCATAATTTAATGGGTTTTTTTTACACTAAAGCAGAGACAAAAATTTGGAGTTGTCATTATTTATAGGTTATTATATTATTATTTTTCTGGTCCCACCCACTGCAAATCAAATTTAGCTGAATATGACCCCTGAACTAAAATGAGTTTGACACCCCTGGATTACACACTTATTATAACATTTAAACAGCATCTTGAGAGCCCACATAGACTTTAAAAGTCTGGGGAAAAGCAAGAGTTTATAGGTGGTGAAATGACACATTGTTTAGAAATATCTTTATTGAGTTTTTCATATAACACGCAAAAAATAAATAAAGAAATAAAGGAAAAGAATAAATACAAATATAACCTCCTAAGACCCAGCTATGGGTTTTCTGTCCACATTTGTGGACAAGAACTTTATATTTTAAAAAAATAAAGAAAACTGTGCACCACAAAGGACATTCCATAAAAATTTAAAACATTTTATCTGAAAAAAGTGTTGCATCATGATGTTTCCAATATAGGCACTTATTTAATTAAAATAAAATAAAAAAAATAAAATTAAATTAAAAAAATAAAATAAAAAAGCTTGCACTTTGCTGACATTTCCTGGGTCTTAGGAGGATAAAGCAAGAGGCTGGAGAGACATGAATGGAAGGTTATGCCATACATAACAAAAAATAAAGTATATAGTGTGATACAGTTTCGGTTCCTTCACGCATATATTTCATTATGAACAGCCAAATATACAAAGTAGAAGTATCCTTCAATAATTATTTGCAGAAATTAATACACGTGTCACATAGATTTATGGACTGTGGTGATTAATTTCATAAGGAAAAAGAAACATGAATGAAAAATTAAAAGTGAATTTGGATATTTGTCGGTAGATCAGGTGGACAGGTGGTAGAAATAGTATTGTTCCGATCTAATGAGGAGCCATTGTGTATTTATAGTGACTGTAATTGTGTGTTGGGTTGAGCGGCACCTGTGTTCAATTTGTGTCCCTGTGCTGGTGGGGTGAATGATCGCCACCACCCCACGGGAGGATGTGACGTAAAAGCACCGAGAGCCGGAGATCCAGTGGAGCTTTCAGCTGCCGATGCCAGTAACCCAGACAAGGCAAGAGGGCAAATTCTGTCTCCTTAATTCTTGTCTATATCTGTCCCCCAGTGCCAACAGTGCAGCCCTGCCCCCACCACCGCCGCCACCATGACAGGGCCCGGTGACGAAGGAACTGCATAAATTCCTCCACCCTACACACCCCCTCCCAACCTCCCCTTCAATCTCCACCACCACCGCCACTTGCTTTCACTGACCCCATCTCTGCAAGGCCAAGCCAAAGAAAGCCTCAGTCCCTCAGCTGTCATCTGGGCTCACCCCAGCACCCCGCTGCACCTTCTCAGAGCCTGACTTCCCTTCACTCCCTCCCCCTATAGAAACTTTGCCCCAGTCCTTGCACCTGTGCTGCAGGCCAATCTGAGCTCTATAGAATCTTAATGGATTTTGCAGCATGGTAGAGCTGGGCTTTATTAAGATGTGATGGCAGGTCAGTGTGGGAAAGTTAAAAAATGGAAGTGCAGCAAGTTTAGTGGTGGTTTTCTGGTTATTATAGTTTACAATAATTCCCAACCTTTTTTGGCTCATGACCCCATTTTAACATCACAAATTTCTGGTGACCCCAGACTAGGGATGGGAATTGTTAAG
>NC_043977.1:16121651-16151651 GCF_902148855.1 Sphaeramia orbicularis
ATCTAATTTAATCTAATCTAGTCTAATCTAATGTAATCTGATCAAGTCTAGTCTAGTGTAGTCTAATCTAATCTAGTCTAGTCTAATGTAGTCTAATCTAATCTAGTCTAATATAATATAATATAATATAGTCTAATCTAATCTAATATAATATAATATAATACAGTCTACTCTAATCTAATCTAATCTAGTCTAGATTAGATTAGATTAGATTAGATTAGATTATTTTAGACTAGACTAGATTCGATTAGATTGGACAAGACTAGACTAGACCAGACTAATCTAGTCTAGTCTAGTCTTGTCTAATCTAATCTAATCTAATCTAATCTAATCTAATCTAATCTAGTCTAGTCTAGTCTAGTCTAGTCTAATCTAATCTAATCTAATTTAATCTAATCTAATCTAATCTAGTCTAGTCTAGTCTAATCTAATCTACAATAACTTCCTTACCTCATAGATGGGGAATCTTTAATCAGTTGTAGGATATGGTCATGCTAGTTTATTTTCAGCACAACTCGTCACAGGCCTTTCTTCTTTCTTTCCTAGTTTAAATCTGGGAATAATGTCAAATTAAAAGTCACTGATCGCTACAAGAAAATTGGGACAGTTAAGTGTCTGCAATAGTAGAATGTAAAAACCAAAGGGGAGTACAAAACGGAGTGTGTATTAACAAAACACTATTGTTAGCTGTCTACGTCTCTGTATTTAAATGATTTCCCCTAATTTGCATCTGCATAATTCGGAGATAATACAGCTGAGAGAACGACGCTGTGGGCAAGAAAAAAAAAAAATCCTGCAAGAACAGACAGAAAATACAAGTAACACAGTAAATGAGATTGATCTTTATCAGATAGGATCAAAACAGTTTGGGTTTAGACTGAGGATATACCAGTGATGAGCAGAGGAGGTGTTTGGTCATATTCTTTTAGCACTGATCTGTCTTCTATTCGTCACCTCTTCACCCTCTGGCGTTGTCCTTGGGGTGGCAAGCGAGGCATTTTGTAATATCACCCCTAGGTTTGCTTCAGGACAAACGCTATAACGGTCTCCTCTCAGGAACCATGTGTGATCTGAAGCGCTGATGTCTGCTGCTTGTTGTTGGGCATTCGGAATATTCTTAAATCTGGCCTCAAGCTCTTTGACTTTCTAACCGGAACCTGATGTGAACTCTTGCAAGACCAGAGACATGTTAATCCTGTTTCTGGCACGAAAAAATTTAAACATGAGCCAGAGGATGAAAGTGAAAAATAGAATCATTTTAACCCATAAAGACCCAAACAGCCACTGGCGACCTAAACCATCTACTGACCTAAACTGTTTAATACCAGTTGATCCACTAATCCTATCAGTCCATGTAAATAAGTGGTGTAAAATACAGTTTCTCATCTTTTCATGGTCATCCGATATGACCCATTTGGACGTTCAGAGGCTCCTTAATAAATGTGGAAACACCATCATCTTCTACAACATTGATTCACCAGTAAAACCCATGGAGTCTGATAAATCACAGTGAATGGAGACACATGTTTTATATTCAGTTATTGATATCTTTGCTGAAAATGTGGCTTTTTCTTCAATTTCCTCTGTTTTGATATAATAACCTTCAAATTTACTTTGAGTTTTCATGAATATCTACATTAAATGTAGGAAATTTATTATAGAAAAATACATGATTTATGCTAAAAAATGTGAAATACAGAGAACAATATTATAGTAAATGGTGGTAAATCACTTAAGAAAGGTTAAATAGAGAGAAAAAATCTTGAGAACTGTCCTAAAAGTAACACTGGGTCTTTACGGGTTACTGAATGTAGTTTTATATGCTCCACGTGTCCTTAAAAGGTATGTGTTTGCATTTTCTAAGTCAGTTCGACCTTCCTCATTTGTGCGTACGCATGGTCTGAGGCAGTTCTAAATTTGTTCTCAGAGTAAGAATAAATTTGGGTAAGAAAATATTGATGAATCCTGGATTTGTGCAACAAATGATTGTATGAACCAGAGGATGAGAGTGGAAAATAGAATCGTTTTAACCCATAAAGACCTGAACAGCCACTGGCGACTTAAACTGTCTACTGATCTAAACTGTTTAATACCTGTTGATCCACTTGTCCTATCAATACATGTAAATAATTGGTGTAAAATACAGTTTGTCATCTTTTCATGGTCATCAAATATGACCCATTTGGACATTCAGAGGCTCCGTAGTTACCATGGAAACACCATCATCTTCTACAGCATTAATTCACCAGTAAAACCCATGGAGTTGGATCAATGGCAGTGGATGGACACACATGGTTTAAGTTCAGTTGATGATATATCCTCCTGAGACCCAGGAAAGTGAAAATTTTAGCTTTTTCACGTTAAACAATTGTCTTGATTGGAAACTGCATAATGCACCTTTTTTTTTTCCAGATACATTTAAAAAAAAAATAATTTTTTTTCAACATTCTTTTTATTGAAGTCAAGGTAAAAAAAAAAAAAAAAGAAAAAAAAAAAAGAAAAGAAAAGAAAAAGTGGTAGCCATACAACAAAAACAATGGTTTTAGATTTTCTACAAAACAAAAAAAACACAACACCCACCCTCCCAGGAAATGCATCCCCATCTAAAATTAAATAAATAAATAAACAAAACAAAGAAAAACATATAGAGGCAATAATATTAATAGGTATGGCACTCATCATGCATAAAAAATTAAACGAAAAGAAGACAAGAGTGGAGCTGGTCTACATTATGTTGTGTTGGTCTGTGTATATATAAATGTATAAATTTTATTTATTTATTTATTAAAGGAATGTCCTTTGCAATGGACAGCATTTTTTACATAAAACTGTCAAACTTTTGTCCCTTACACAGGACAGAAATGCATTGCTGGATCTCAGGAGGATATTTTGCTAAAAAAAAGTAAAATTTTCTTTAGTTTTCTCTGTTTCTGGTATAAGAACCCTTAACTTTAATCTGAGCTTTTATGAACATCTACATGATCAGTGAATTAAATATAGGAAAATACATGATTTTACTAAAAAAAAATGCAAAAAAAAAAAACCCAAAACAACAAAACCCAGAAGATAATATTGTAATAAATGGTGATAAATCACTTTAGAAAAGTTAAATATAGAGAAAAAATTATTAGGGAACTGACACAGAAGTAGCACTGGGTCTTTATGGGTTAAGACACAGAGCTTGTTTTACACTCAAAGCATGATTAATGAAATGAAGACAAGTCGGGCTTGGGAAGAAAGAAAAAAAAAAAAAAAAGAAGTCATGCAATAAGTACAGTGTGGTGTTGGATTCCGATCATGGTGGAAGCTCCCAGGTCACTGGCATTGTGCCTCTGAGGAGGACTGTAGGGTCAGAAATGGCAGAGAGCAGCGATGGGCTTCCTTTGCCATGAAACATGCAACAGAGGTCACCCTGTCAGCTGTGATGACTAGAGAGTAGATTTTGGATTCTGGACCCCCCCACACACCCCCACCCCTACCCCCACCTCCACCACCTCTCTTTCAAGCCGTGAGTGCTTCCTTCCCTGCCCTCCAACCATTCCAAAAGGAATGAGGCTGTAACTGAGCCTGGGGGGACAGATGGAGCCTATTTATAGTCCCTACAGAGAGGTGTGAAGTTTCTTGGGATTTCGAAGAGCGGGGGCCATGGCTCCTTAAGGGGGCTCTGTGGCCTCTATGCTCCCTTTCTCTCGCTGCTCGCTCTCTCAAAAGCCCTCCACTGGCCACACAGGGATTAGATGGGGGCAGGCTAAACAAAGCATCCCAACCCCCCCCCCCTTTTTTTTTTTTTATTACTGGGGACAACTACATCACTACAGAAGATAGTCATCTGACACCAACCCAAAGGAACAGTCTCATCCCGGTGACGACTTGGTCTTCTTTTTTACACAAGAGGAAGACGGGGCAATCACATACTGTCTTTGTGCCGTGATGCCATCACCCAAAACAAGAACGATGACGCTATGCGAAGCCTTCTTCTTATGTGACAGTTTATTCTGTAGCGCTGAATTAGGACAAAGCGAAGACCAGTTCTAAAGATGGTCACAATAGTCATATATCAACTCATTTATACTGATGAAGGTTTGGATGTACCACTTTTAAAGAGTTAATTAACTGATGCAAAGGGTGATTGAATCGAAAAAATAAAATTACACAAGAAATATCAAGGTAATTTATTCTTAAGTAATATCTGAAGATGTTAGAATAATTACTCTGCCTGTGATTTTTATGTGAAAATTCAGTACAACCCTTTGTTTGAAACTGGTTAAACTATTTTACTGGAACCATACATGTGGCGATTTTCTTCTGTACAACCTTTCCTGTGAAATTTATCCACATTTATTGGAATATTATCCTTACATTTGGCCTTTTTTCAGTTAAAATCAGGTATTTTTCCATATTTCATTTATTAATCAGACACATTTTCATAAAAGCTCAGAGTAAATTCATAGGTAATTATATCAAAATAGAGAAAAAAATTGAGAAAAAGTGAATTGTTCAGCAAAGTATTTTATTAACTGATCATAAAAATAAGAATCTGCAGCCATTGTCATTTGTCAAACTACATGGGTTTTATTGTGAATGGATGCTGCAGAAGCTGACGGTCTGAAAGTCTAAATAAAATGCATCTGATGCCACTGAAAGGCTGAGAAATTGCATTTTACTTGAATTTTTGAAAATGCATTAATAGGTTTAATAGATCCAAAGTTACTAAACAGATGCCTGTGGTCGAGAATGTGTAAGTCTTTGAGCGTTAAATAACTATAGTACATTATAATAGGCATAATAAAATCTGAAAACACGTTTAATAGAGCCTATGTAAAATCTGGTGCTGTCAAACAATTACAACTTTTAATCAGATTAATCACATGGTTGCTGTGGATTAATTTCGATTAATCACAATTGAATATCATTCATTTTTAATCTATATTAATCATGTTTCATTTTGCATGAGCAAACAGAATCAAGAAAGAAGGGAATATATATGCACCTAATGTGTTTGTCGCAAGATGGGCAACGCATTAGCCGAAGTGCTAGCAGAATCTCTGACTAATGCATGCTTTGCATTAATGTGGTATTTTAAGCTGGTAGTGCTTCGGTGAAAAGAAAACTCCTTCCTGCAGAGTGTGTATAATACTTTATGTCGATTGACTGTTCTGTCTTGGGGGTTTTTGTCCTCGTAGTTCCATCCACAAGACCAACGTGCTGTTTTGCATCTTCCATCTTTATGGGTTGGTTCTGCTACCTGTCACTACCGGATCAACTGACCATTATTATAGCTCTAGTAGTTTTCATTTGTATGCTCCTCCAGGTGGTCACTTTTGACTGTTCCCTGAGTTCTGACAGACTTTGGAAAAACAGTATTTTCCTACCATGCACCATCGTCGTGGAATAATCTTCAAAAAACTGTGAAACTACAAACATTCATGTCTGTTAATGATTTTAAAAGTATCATGGAAAATGCAGTGAAGGAGGAATGTCACTGTTTTTCTTGATGCCATTATGGTTGAATAGTTGTTATTGTGTTTTATTGTTTATTGTGTATCATGTATCCTCCTGAGACCCAGGAAATGTCAGCAAAGTACAAGCTTTTTTTGTTTTTTTATTAAATAAGTGCCAATATTGGAAACATCATGATACAACAGTTTTTTCAGATGCAGTTTTTGAAATTTTTATGGAATGTCCTTTGTGATGGACAGTTTCCTTTTCTTTCTTTTTTTTGTATAAAGTTGTGAAACTCTTGTCCACAAATGTGGACAGAAAACCCATAGCTTGGTCTTAGGAGGTTAACTGTTTTATGTTTTTTGTTCTTTGTATGGCTGCTAGCTTGGCCAGGTCTCCCTTGCAAAAGAGATTCCTAATCTCAACTTCCTGGTTAAATAAAGGTAAAATAAAATAAAATAAAAAAATAAATTTCATGCATGATGCTAACTCTACTTGGACAAACTTCCCCAAATGTGTTGGCAGAGACATTCAGAGTCATGTTGCGCTGCAGATGGGTTAATTGCATTAAAGTTTTTATCAGATTAATCATGAGGATGGATTAATCTGCGTTAATGCGTTAATTTTGATAGCACTAGTAAAAACACAAACAGATTGAAACACACCAAAAAACTAAGAGTCATTATTCGCATCTGCAAGAAAAAATTAATTTGTAGCTCAACCAAGAGAATTTTGCGATGTAGATGAATACAGATGTTTGGGTTCATCTTGATGAGGAAGACAATGAGACTTGGAAAAAATACCTTTTTATTGCAGCCTCCGGAACAACATGCAGTCATGCAGTCCACAAAGGAAAAGATCCACACAAAAGTGGTCCAATACCACTGTAAAATTTGTTAATAAAATGATAAAGTTGTTAAAAAAAAACAAAAAAAAAACTGCACATCATAGCTCTACTGTACTGTACAATCTTGATTCATAATAGTCCTGCTTGTAAAATCAAAAAGGCTATTCTAAAAACAAAAAAACAGCATCAGCATCTGCATTAAAGACTGTATGTGTCCACTGACTGATGAAAAATTTCAGCCTGATCCTACAGTGAACGACACAGATCATCAAAATGAGCCATGTTTATTTTCTGTCATCTCAGGGCCGAGGCTTGGAAACCTGGCAACAAGAGGGGAGGCAGCCTGCCGGTCTATTTACGTCCTCTCCTAAGCTTGATCAACATCTGAAACTCACTCTTGAAACCGCAGACAATGTGGTGTCCCTCTGCTGAGGACAGACACAAGGGCTCATTAGACCTCGAACCCAGCCAATCAGGAGAGGAATTTAAAAAGCAGCTAATCACAGCTTCCCAGTAATAAAGAGCCATATATATTACACAGGCTTCTCATATTCGCCCAATCATCACCTAGCAATTTTCCATTTTATATACTGCTGGGACTATTGAGAGCTACTATACTATCTGCCCAGGGCTGTTTTTGAAGACATAATTTAACTGTCTGAACATACAAACAGAGGAAGACAGCAACCAAAAATAAGATATGCTAAAACAACATTGTGTATTCAGCTGATTAGAGCGCAGGTTGAAGAGCTAATGAGTATGGAGATATGAAAGCAAAGACGTCTTTAGACTAGTACATATGGCAACCTATGTTATATTATTATTATTATTATTATTATTATTATTATTATTATTATTATTATTATTAATAATAATAATAATAATAATAATAATAATAATAATAATAATAATAATAATAATAATAATAAAGATCTAGGGGTTAAACTGCATGAGTGTAATCTTCATTTTGCTTGTGTTCGTATATTTTCTGAGACGCAGTCTGGGAATTACACTCAAACTTAACACTAAACAGCGACCAAAAGCCTCTATTGATCTAAACTTTTCAATAACTTTTACAATGTGTATGTTTTTTTGGTTTTTCTTTGGTTTTTTTAGTTTTTTTTTTTTTTTTTTGGGGGGGGGGGGGCTTTTTTTTTTATATCTGAGATTGCTGATACTGGTATGATAATTTGTAAATGAGTATTATAATATTTGTGTATATAGGAATAAGGATGTACTTCTTTCAACTAGTACATATGGCAACCTACATAATTATATTGCAAGTTATAATAATAATAATAATAATAATAATAATAATAATAATAATAATAATAATAATAATAATCATAATAATAATCATAATAATAATAATAATAAAGATATATGGGTTAAAATGCATGAGTGTAACCTTAATTTTGCTTGTTTTTGTATATTTTCTGAGACGCAGTCTGGGAATTATACTCAAACTTGACACTAAACAGTGACCAAAAGCTTCTATTAATCTAAAATTTTTAATAACTTTTCCTTTGTATGTGTTTTTGGTGTTTGTTTGTTTGTTTGTTTGTTTGTTTTTTAGTTGTTGTTTTTTTTTCCTTCTTTTTTTTTAATATCTAAGATTGCTGATACTGGTATGATAATTTGTAAATGAGTATTATAATATTTGTGTATATAGGAATAAGGATGTACTTCTTTCGCCTAGTACATATGGCAACCTACATAATTATATTGCCATTAATAATAATAATAATAATAATAATAATAATAATAATAATAATAATAATAATAATAATAATAAAGCTATATGGGTTAAACTGCATGATTGTAACCTTCATTTTGCTTGTTTTTGTATATTTTTTTGAGAAGCAGTCTGGGAATTATACTCAAACTTGACAATAAACAGTGACCAAAAGCCTCTATTGATCTAAAATTTTTAATAATTGTTCCTTTGTGTATGTGTTTTTGGTTTGTTTTTTAGTTGTTGTTGTTGGTTTTTTGGGGGGGGGGCTTTTTTTTTTAACATCTAAGATTGCTGATACTGGTATGATAATTTGTAAATGTGTATTATAATATATGTGTATATAGGAATAAGGATGTGTTATATTGTTATTATTATTATTATTATTATTGTTGTTGTTGTTGTTGTTGTTGTTGTTAGTAGTAGTAGTAGTAGTAGTAGTAGTATGTTGATATTCATATAAAATAATAATTGCTACTATTTATATAGCGCTCATAAGTAATAGAGATTGGGGGTAGAAATATGTAAGTTTTTACTTCTTCCTACTCCTTTTCAAGCACGTTTAATTTTATTTATTTTTATTTTATTTTTTTCTCTTTCCTATTTTGTTTACTTATCAACTTTTTATGTATCATTACTGATATTTTGTCGGTTGGTTTTGTTTAGATTTCACTGTCTATATGTTCGAAATAAAGAGCCTCTAATCCTATGAATGCATTTACATAATTCAGGTTAATGCAGTTACTCAGATTTTTACTGACCTCTTCAGATGTTCAGAGGCTTCATAGTGAATGTGGAAACCTGTCATCTACTTCAATATTGATTCACCGATAAAACCCATGTAGTTTGACCAGTGAGAGTGGTTGTAGATGCTTCTTTTTCCATTCAGTTAATCATATATTTTGTAAATAAACTCACTTTTTCTTCAGTTTTTTCCTGCTTTGGTATAATAACCTATGAATCAACTCTGAGCTGCGCTAAACATTGACATGGTCTATAAATTAAATACAGAAAAATACTGGATTTTCATGGTAAAATGTAAAATGCAGAGGACAATATAATAATAAATGATAATAAATCACTTCAGCAAGGTTAAATGTAGACAAAAATTCATTTGGAAGTAACCGGGAAAAAAAAGTTCTAGGTCTTTAAGGGTTAATTGAGTTCAGGTTTTATCTACATTTACATTATTTGCTTCATAATGTAATAGGAAATTACATTTTATGCCTGATGGTGGCATAGTCAGTTCTTGGTTCTGCATTAATTTGCTCCATTTTCTTACTGAATATACAGCATATGTGCTAATGTCATTTTAGCTGTAATTTAATAAAGTGTGTCTGGCTTCTACGTCTGCTATACAGCGATTCTGGAGGAGTGTATATGGACGAGAAACATCAAGAGAAGCAACATGATGCAAGTGGAAACCAGAATAAAAAGATAGCTAATGTTAAATTTCACCTTTTTTCATTGACTTTCAACTTATTTACTTCAACTATATTTCTGCTGATTGGTTTGCACACCTAAATTCCCACAAAACTGAACTGAATTTGTACTATACAACTCATATGTTAACCCTTTCATGCACAGTGGTCACTAAAGTAGACAGTTATTCTCCAGCTGCTCTCTTATACATTCATGGGTTTTGTTGTTTTAGTTGCATATCCGCCAACACAGTGGACACTTATGCATCATCTCATACACTGCAAAAAGTTACCGTAACTTTGCTGTTGTTGACGAACCTGATCCGCAGTAACATGTTTTTTTTTTTGTTTTTTTTTAACTTTATTTATAGAACTTTTCAATATTTATAAAACTTTTAATTTCACAACTATGACATTTATAATTTCAAGCAATGTATTCATAATACAAAGATTGACACTGGACATGATATACAAACAGAACCCAAGGCAAAACAAAACAAAACAAAACAAAAAAGGGCAATACAAACAAGACACGCATAAAGACAGTCAAGACAGTGCATTCTGGTACCATTAAAAGAGGAGAGAAAATAAATAAACAAAACAGGTCAATAACAATATAAACACCTAAAATGTTTTTAAAGTTCCAGGCCAGGCAACATATTCACGCAGTGTAAAAGAGGCTCCCATATTTTGTACAATTTATTGATAGAGTTATTTAAGGTGCACCTAATTTTTTCTAACTTTATATTAAGCATGATGTCTCTAATCCACAGGTGTCAAACAATTGGCCCGGGGGCCAAATCTGGCCCGCCAAAGGGTCCAGTTCGGCCCCTGGGATGTTTTTGCCAAGTGCAAAAATTCCACAGTCTTGAATTGAATTAAGCAAAAATAATTTAGCTTGAATTAAGGAAAAAATCTTGAATTAGGCCCAAAAAAAATTCAATTAAGTAAAAAAAAAATCTTCAATTAAGCCAAAAATAGTCTTCAATTAAGCAAAAAAGAAAAATCTCAAATTTAGCGAAAAATCTTGAACTAAACCAAAAAAAAAATCAATTAAGTAAAAAAAAATCTTGAATTAAGCCAAAAAAAAATCCTCAATTAAGTAAAAAAAAAATCTTGAATTAATCAAAACAAAAAAAATCTTCAATTAAGCAAAACAAATCTTCAATTAAGCAAAAAAAAATCTACACTTAACAACTTAATTTTTTTTTCTTTGTTTTAGTGCAAAAAATAATGTTAAATTATGAAAATATTTACATTTCCAAACTATCTTGTAACACTAAAATGTGAATAACCTGAACAAATATGAAGAATCTGAAATGTCTAAAGAAAATTAAGCACAATTTTAACAATTTTTCTGCCTGTTCCTCAGTGTTTAGTGTCTTTGTAGATCTGATCCATAATGCACATGTAGAAATGAGAAGTGGAGGAATGATATTGTTAAAATTGCACTAAATATTCTTATGTTTTTTAATTTAAATTTCATTTTTTTTCAGGGTTTTTTTTTTTTTTTTTTTTTTGATAGTTTATAAAAGTAAGTATTTTCATAATTTAATGGGGTTTTTTTTACACTAAACAAAGACAAAATTTGGAGTTGTCATTATTTATAGGTTATTATGTTATTATTTTTCTGGTCCGACCCACTGCAGATCAATTTAGCTGAATATGGCCCCTGAAGTAAAATGAGTTTGACACCCCTGCTCTAATCCATTGATCGTGTGTTGGAGGTGAATGAGTCCTTCCATTTGAAGGAGAATGGTACGTCTAGCTAGTAAAGATGCAAGGCCACAACTTTTTGTAGGTTAGCTGAAGATACTGAGTCATCCATGCATGAAATGAGACCAAAAATAGCAGTGAGGGGAGATGGCTAAATTCGGCACCCATATGCCTTGGAAATAAAATCAAAAAAAGAGTTCCAGAAGGGGGTCAGTTTGGAGCAGGGACCATAGCATGTGGTATACAGTTGCTGGGGCCTGCTTGCAATCTGTTGCAGATAGGGTTTATGTCAGGGAATATTTTTGCAAGTTTAACTTTAGAGAAGTGCAATCTATGTAAAATCTTGAATTGATTTAAGTAATGTCGTGAGCAAATTGAGGAGGAATGGACCCTAAGAAGTGCCATGTCCCACTCCTGTCTGAGAGTGGCATCCCTATGTCACTTTCCCACTGTTCACGGAGGTGAGATACGGACGGACTCAGAGTCTCCAAAATCCGAGCATAAATTGCAGTAACATGTTTGAGTGTAAATCAATTGCTAGTTGTTATTAGACTGTAATTAACAGTTTTCTTAATTTTTTTGTGTGTATTATCTCCATGAAGTGAGTAATAACTAGTATTAGAGTATGATCAAATGTGAGACAACATCAGATTAGCTGCATTCAAAATGTCAGTTTCACACAGTATATCACTTTTAGATATTGGTTTTTAAATACATGTTCTTTGCTTCAGAAATTTAACGCATGTTGTCCAGTTGAGTGGACATTCTTATAACGCCATTAAAAAATAGTGTTAATTTTAAAAATGTCAATCACGCAGTTTTTTTATTGCCTAAAGAGGAATAAAACGCAGAGGAAAAAAATCATGACTAAGGTTTTGATAATTCATGCATCAAAGGGTTAAAGCCTTTAATAAATATACAGGGTGGGGAAGCAAAATTTACAATGAACTTTTAGTTGTTTTTTCTCAGCAGGCACTACGTCAATTGTTTTGAAACCAAACATATATTGATGTCATAATCATACCTAACACTATTATCCATACCTTTTCAGAAACTTTTGCCCATATGAGTAATCAGGAAAGCAAACGTCAAAGAGTGTGTGATTTGCTGAATGCACTCGTCACACCAAAGGAGATTTCAAAAATAGTTGGAGTGTCCATAAAGACTGTTTATAATGGAAAGAAGAGAATGACTATGAGCAAAACTATTACGAGAAAGTCTGGGAGATACTATTAAAGAAGAATGGGAGAAGTTGTCACCCGAATATTTGAGGAACACTTGTACAAATTTCAGGAAGCGTGTGAAGGCAGTTTTAGGCCACCTTTAGCTTTGTTGTTTTTTCAGGGTTGAAATGAGCATACATATTTATTTTTCATTTTCTTTTCTTTCCAATATGGAAGAAAATACAGGAAATGTGTGCACAGCCACAGACACACATTGACCAACTGAACTAAATTAATTCTAAAGGTTAAAGACCCTATTTAGCGTGACCTCTGACCCCGTGACATGAAGCAGCACAAACAGTTAGAAACATCTGACATGTGTTGAATGAAATTTGGTGTGAAATATCGGAAAATTAATGCCATAAAACTCATTTTGTCTGAACAAAATGGTTAAAGACACGTTCAGTGCAAAGATAGGTTACACTAAATACTACCTTTTTTTTTTTTTTTTACCCGAAACTTTTATTTTTACTGCTCTACATACAGTCATGGAAAAAAATATTAGACCACCCTTGTTTTCTTCAGTTTCTTGTTCATTTTAATGCCTGGTACAACTAAAGGTACATTTGTTTGGACAAATATGGTGATAACAACAAAAATAGCTCATAAGAGTTTAATTTCAGAGCTGATATCTACCCATTTTCCACATTTTCTTGATAATAACCAACATCACTTCAGTTCTTACATCAATATCTATGGCATTGTACTGACAAAAACAGTGCTTTTAGGAATTCCATGTTTTCTTTTCTGTCTGTTTTAGTCACATTATACACACAGTAGTTAGTACTGGATTGCAAAACCATTGTTTTTTAATTATTTTTGATGGTCTAATATTTTTTTCGTGACTGCACTTCACATATATCCAGATTGGATCATAATACAGATACTGACAAGTACATATGTGTGGTTATTAGAACTTTGCTAAACCAACAAACCTAATGTTGGCCTAAGATTTTTTGCAAATGTCAAATGTTGTGTGACCACATAACAATTTGTATTGTTATAGCCTGTAAGCCATAGAAGATCATTCACATCTGGAAGGTGGTGGAAATACGCTAATAAAATTTGCAACCGAACTTAAAAAAAACAAAGAAGAAGAAGAACATTTCCACGCACACATTAGTGAATGAGGCCCATTTTCCACTACACATGCCGTTCTCCAGACAAAACAAAAACAGAAACACTAATTAACCCTTTCATGCAAGAATTATGAGAACCTTTGTCAATATTTTTTTCTTGAGTGTTTTTGTTCCTCTTTAGGCATGAAAAAGACAATGCAATTGATTTTTTTTTTTTTTTAATGAACCTATTGTTCATGGAGTGACAAAAATGTCCACTCAGCTGGACACCATGCATTTGAGTTTTGAAGCAAAGAAACAATTATTTAAAAATCTTCATCAGAAAGTGATATACTGTGTGAAAACTATGAAATAAAAACATTTTTAATGTCGCTAATTCCTAAATTGCTACTGTTTTCTCAGATTTTATCATAGTCTAATATTAGTTATTACTAATTTCATGGAGATAAAATCCTCCTGAGACCCAGGAAATTGACAGTTTTAGCTTTTTTACATTTAAAAAAATTGTCTTGATTGGAAACTGCACAATGCAATGCTTTTTTCAGATACATTTTTAAAATTATTTTTATTGATTGATTGATTTTTTTAATGGAATGTCCTTCGCAATGCACAGCATTTTTAAAGTACAAATGTCAAACTTTTGTCCCCCTACAGAGGAAAAAATGCATTGCTGGGTCTCAGGAGGATATGAAAAAAAAAACAAACTTTTTTTGTTAATTACAGTCTAATAACAATTAGCAATTGATTTACACTCAAACATGTTACTGCAGATCATGTTTATCAAGAACAGCAAAGTTACAGTAATTGTATGAAATGCAGTGTTTGGGATGATGCATAAGAGTCCACTGTGTTGGCTGAAATGGAACTAAAACAACAAAACCCATGAATATACAATAGAACAGCTGTAGAATAACTGTCCACTGTAGTGACCAGTATGCATGAAAGGGTTAACTTATAACTTACAACTGTGCAAATTAAAGTTTCAACACTACTCTGTTCAATACAGGCGGATTATCAGTGTTGTCCAGTATCTGTGTTTTGCTGCTTCATTTTTCAGGTTATTTTGCTCAATATTACATTAAAAATGAATCGAAATTTCATAGCGAGTTGAGGACCAAGTGTCTTTCAGTACTAACAGCTTTAATAGACAGTAAACATCTTGTTCAGGAAGTAGTGTGAATGATAACACAGTTTAACTTTAACCATTCTTTAATGCATGACTTCCGCCATAACAAAAGTACACACAGTTTGCACTATTTGAAGACTTCAGTGTAGGTTTCAGGTCAGCTGTCAAACTGTTATAACTTGTGCTACACACTGGCAGCGAAATGATACTCTGGGCCTCTTGCTTGAGTGTATAACTCATACTATATAACGCTTCACTGTCACCTTCACATGAAGTGTGTCACTACAACACTGTTTACTGACTCCAGACCTACTGGGCCTTTTTCTTTTATCAAACATCACCACTGGATGTCAGCATTGCTCCACAGAGAAAAAGGAACACAGGCAAAATATTGAAACTAATTTCTGCAGCAGGGGTCTTATGTTCAAACAAATGCAGAAGATGTTGACATTCAGAAATTGATCAGACATTAACATGCATATGACGTAGCCTATACACTATATAGGAGATAAATGGTTGGAATTTAAGGTAATTTTCTGACGTGCAGCTTTTTTATGCTGAAGGTTTACATAGGCCATTAAATACTTCACAAAGTTACAGAATACAGAAAGCACCGTCTATTGTTGCAAGTCCAATTTCAGGACTGTGGAGGAACTGTCTAATCTACAGCAGTTCTTTTACTCACACCCACTTTGTTCAGACTGCTGAACCCAGCAGAGTGGCAGTCAGGCAGCCTTCTCCACAGAGGACTAGTCTTGCAGCCATCAGCAAATGCACAGACCTCTCTAATCCCACCACCATTGAGCCTTTCCATGGTCAGTTTGGCGTTTTTTTTTTTTTTTTTTTCCCTGCAGGGCACTGGCCGCAAAGAAAAGGCTTGAAAAGTTGTTGCACTAAAAACGGGGCACGTTTGCTCTTAGCAGGTGCATTCATATACAGTCAGCATACAGTTTATATTAAATAATGTGTGCATATATTTAGGCTGTATATTAAGTATCTTGTCATGTACTGACTATTTGAAAAAATAAGTTTTCTGTATTGAGCAGAAAACCTTAATACCTTCAGCCTTGTGAGGGGATTGTTTCATAGCCCGTGCTTAATGTTTTTATGCTTTTCTGAATTAATTTGTAATTTTGGAAATAATTATTATATGACCTGTAGAAAGTCAACATGCAGCCTCGCAAGATAACCTTCTGGTTTAGTGTTTTTGGAAGATTAATTGCTTTTCAGCATCAGATACTCTCAATTTATGCAACTTGTTATTGAGAAAATTAATCTTATTGAAAATTGATCTTATTTCAGCTGTAAAGTGAGTATCCGTGTGTCTGCACATTTTGCCTGCACACGACAAAACGCTGCTGGCATCACAAGTCATAATTAAGTCAAAGGTTGTGTTTTCATTACTTTATCACAAAGAGACAGTGGGTATCTCCAAAGCTGTGGAAGTGGAAGAGTTTTTTTTTTTTTTTTAACAAACTTTAGTAACAAACCACAACAATACAATCAGACATGACAGGCAACAGACCATAGACAAAATATAATACAATTAAATACAAAAATTAAAAGGGGGTCTGATCATTCTATTTTAAAGAATGGGACATGGTACATTCATATACTAATGGATTTGTTGCTTTTTTTTTAGTTTATTAGGGATATTGAATTAAAATAAAATTTGGATTCACACATGACAATTTTCAAATTTGGAACTTTTCTCAAATATTTATGTTCATGGGTATGAAATTTCCCTAATAAAATGAAAAGATTGATTACAAATGATATTTTAGAATTTATATGGTCAAAATGTGCAGCTACATACTTATGTGTGATTCCAGCAGTGTTGGTTAAATTAGAAGAAATGTAACTTGTAAGATGGGTCCAAAAAGAAAGAGAATTAGGGCAATAATAGAATGGGTAAAGAAGTGATTATTGATTATGAAATGTACATGTACTTAAGTATTTATTTAAGTATTAAGTATTTTGAACAATATCCTCCTGAACACCAGGGAAGGTAAAAAGTTTGGCTTTTTTGCATTAAATAATAGCCTTGATTGGAAGCAGGCATGATGCAACAGTTTTTCAGAGACATTTTTCTTCCTTTTAAAGGAATGTCCTTTGCTGGGTCTCAGGAGGACATACACTGGTGGATGTGTGTTTTGTAAAGTTTAATATGCTTTACATATTAGGCAATCAAATAGGCAATCAAAACTACTGAAACTCACGGACATCGTATCTTACCAAACAGCAATAATCATGTAGAAGGCAAAAAACAGACAATTACCAAAAAAATCCAATAAATTTTTAGAAATCGGGAGGGAGGTTATCAATTAAGAGGGGAACATAACTTCAAAATCAAAAACAGGACAACAACCTTAAAAAGTTTTTCTTTATCTACTGTATTTCTGGTGTTAAGCTATGGAACAATCTGAGTGAGGAACTCAAGCGAAGTCCAAATATTAACCAGTTTAAGAAAATGTACGAAAATATTTTGTTTAGCAGTTATAATTGATAATTATCATGACTGACTATTTTCCTTTACTCACTGATATGGCATAGGGATTAGAGGTAGAGAAGCCTATAGATAGATGTATATGTGTATGTATGTAACAGTGTATATATGAATTTGTACATGTAAGTGTATGCCCATGGGTATGTATATGTGCGTATATGCATATATGTGTGTGTGTGTGTGTATGTATGTATGTGTAGGTGTATGTATATATACATATATGTATGATATATGTGGATGTGTATATGTTTGCATGTGCACATGTATGTATGTATATGTATGTGTGTGTGTGTGTATGTATATATGTATAGATGGATAGATGTGTACGTATATGGGTGTATATATGTATGTATGTATATATGTACATATTGTTGGTTTAAACAAAGGGATGAGAGCTAATAAGCTGTGCTTCTTCTCACTCCTTTTCGAATATGACTTTTTTTTCTTTTTGCATGTATCAATATTTATGCCTCGTTGAATTTTCATTTCTATATTATGTGTGCAAAGAAGTCAAATAGTAGTAATCAGGAAGCTTGTATCATATCCATATACGAAATAAATCAATAAAAAAAATTACCTTGATATTATCACTGATGTAATAAAGAAAAAGTAACATTCAACATTTATACCAATTTAAATTTGGAAAGATTCTATTCCTTTAGATGTTATTTATCTTTTTAAAATTATGCAAGGATATTTATTGTTACATTTATTGTAATGTAATTCTAGATGTGAATTTGAAAGCTGATTCAATCCGCTTCACCCTTACGCAATGTGGACGTTTTCTCGGAAGCCAGTGTAAAAACTCCGCGCTTTATGCGATGAGAAAAACAACGGCTCGTGGACCAATCAGAGTCATCGATGAAGCGCCGTGTTGAACTTCTGAGAGGGCACGAGGGGGAAGCTACAAACTCATTCCATTCATCAGCAGGGAAAGTTTACACGTAGTGTCTAGGGTTTTAAAAAAGTATATCGTACTAGTGTTTTTTTTTTTTAACTGAACGGCTTTCTCACTGAAATTTTTGCTCCAGGCTAAAAGTACCTTTAAGTAAACATGACAAAAAATCCTGTTGGCTTGCAGCGGTTGTTAAATCTCTGAGACAAGGATGCGTGTTGGCAGGAGAGTTGGAAACACGTCTGCTTGGATGAGACACCACTCCTGCAAAACTTTTTAGTTTTAAGGTAAGAAAAAAAAAACAAAACCAAAAACCTGTGTCTGACAGCTGTTACTGTTTGGAATTGAGCGTTGACTGTGAACGCCACACGAGACTCCATTGAAAAAACGGTAAAACAATGAAAACGTTGCTTTTATAGATGAACGTACAAGCGAAGAAAAAAACACCCGAGAGTTGTTATTAAAACACCAGGACTCACTCTTTCATTCGGCATACATTCAGCTAGAAACAGAAGTATGTACTTCAAAATAAAAGACAATTTAAAACCCTATGCACAGTCCATGTTCCAACTGTATTTGAACGCACCATTACAATATCTTTGAACCAGCTGGAAGAATGTGGAAACTGCATTAGTGCCTGTCTTCTGGTGGATTGTGATCAGGCCAAACTAACACGTGGCTACTTAGCATTTAAAAAGAAAAAAAAAAAAAAAACCTCTTTAAGGACCAGTTGTCTGAGGTATGTGTTTATGTCAGCAAGTTTGCAGAAAAGGGTGTCACATTTCTAGTTAAATTTTGAGCAGATGTGAAACCTTATAGGGTCAAGTATAAATAAGGAGTGATTCTGCTTTTTTTTTTTTAGTAGATGAAACTTCTAGGGAAGCTGGTGATCAGCACAGTTACTGGAATCACACACATGGTGGGAGACAATATCAAAAAGAATTGCATCATGTTTAAGATCCGCCCTGATTGCAACATCTGACTTTCTCCATCACACATCCTCAGTATTCCTAAAGCACTTCTATGAAATTGTGTGTGTGTTTTTTTTTTTTGGGGGGGGGGGGGTTAAAGGTAGTGCCCAAGCCTTTTTTATCATCACATATAAGAGAAGAGAGAGTTTTTAAGTATACGTCAACCCTATAGCAACATTTCTGTAAGTTCCTATGGGTCACATCAAGCTTTATTCCCATATTGTCACAAACACACACATGCACGAACACACACACTGAACTGACCTGAACAGAATTGTCTGCCTCAGCATTCGGAACACAATTCACAGCGCGGCCTGCAGCTTCAGCGTGATGTCCCATAGGCTTGCAGGTTTCCATCGCTCCTAAACTCAAAGTCTGCAACACACATTTGTTACAAACCTTTTGACTTTGGTCTATCTATTATCTATTTATGAAGAAGGAATACATTGTTCTGGGGTGAGATTTTGCTTTTCATCTCCCCGTATGTTTCAACTCCCTCTAGGCCCACACAGCCACCTGGTCTTGGAGGATGGCACCAGGATGAAAGGCTTTTCCTTTGGGCATGAGTTCCTCTGTAGCTGGGGAATTGGTCCTTCAATACTGGCCTGGTTGGGTAAGAAGGAGACATGCTGACACTAGTCGAAAACACATTTTTAGCTCCATCAAAAAGAAGTTGGGTTTTCATTTCAGTTTCATTTCAGTAAAACAAAACCTACAGGGTGGGGAAGCAAATTTACAATGAAACATTTAGTTGTTTTTTTCTCAGCAGGCACTACGTCAATTGTTTTGAAACCAAACATATATTGATGGTCATAATCATACCTAACACTATTATCCATACCTTTTCAGAAACTTTTGCCCATATGAGTAATCAGGAAAGTAAACGTCAAAGAGTGTGTGATTTGCTGAATGCACTCGTCACACCAAGGAGATTTCAAAATAGTTGGAGTGTCCATAAAGACTGTTTATAATGGAAAGAAGAGAATGACTATGAGCAAAACTATTACGAGAAAGTCTGGAAGTGGAGGAAGCAACAAAAAACTTACCAAAGCTTTTATTACAGCTCTCAAATCCAAAATCCTAAAGGATACCACCAAATCCATGAGAAAAATGGCAATTGAACTTGAGGTAGACAACAAGACCGTTAGAAAGCAGTAAATATGATTTGAAGTTAAAATCTTACACAAGAACACCAAAACACTTGTTGACAACAGCAACAAATCCAACTTAGCAATTTTTGGGAATCATGTTTATGTCCGCCTTCTAGCCCAGATCTAAACCCTCTGGATTCTGCTATTTGGGGCGTTTTAGAACATGATACCAATAGAACATCACCAGCAATGTGACTTTCTTAAAGATACTATTAAAGAAGAATGGGAGAAAGTTGTCCACCCGAATATTTGAGGAACACTTGCGCAAGTTTCAGGAAGCGGTGTGAAGGCAGTTATTGAGGAAGAAGGAGGACACATAGAATAAAAACGTTTCTATTATGTCAATTTTCTTGTGGCAAATAATTCTCATGACTTTCAATAAACTAATTGGTCATACACTGTCTTTCAAAACCCTGCCTCAAAATTTGTAAATTTTGCTTCCCCACCCTGTATTGGATGCACGTTTCATGAAACTTGGTTAAAGGTTGGACATGGACATTCCAAAAAAAATAATAAATGAATAAAAGTAATGATACTAACAATAACTATCAGAAAAACAACCTTAACTCATTCAGCATATGGGATATCGAAGTATTGATGTACAGCATTATGCAAAGGTTTTAGGCCACCTTTCTTTGTTGTTTGTCCAGGGTTGAAACAAGCATGCATATTTATTTCTAGTTCTATTTTCTCTTGATACAACACGAAAATAAACGAAATTTGTGCACAGCCTTGAAAGACACCCAAATAATTTAACTAAATGGGTACTACAGTCGCGGAAAAAATTATTAGACCATCAAAAGTCATCAAAAACAATGGTTATCCAACCAAGTATTAATTCCTGTGTGTATTATGTGACTAAAACCGACAGCAAAGAAAACATGGAATGCCTAAAAGCACTGGTTTTGTCAGTACAATGCCATAGCTATTGATGTAAAAACTGAAGTGATTTTGGTTATTATCAAGAAAACCATGGAAAATGGATAGATATCATTATCACTATTTTTGTTGTTCTCATTATATTTATCCAAACAAATGTACCTTTTGTTGTACCAAGCATTAAATGAAAGAGAAATTGAAGAAAACAAGGGTGGTCTAATATTTTCTTCCACGACTGTAGGTTCAAGGTTCACTTTATTGTCTTCTGTGGGAGAAATCTGGCATAGACAAGGGCAAAAACAAGCTGTACTGCAACACATACAACAGAACACATGCTACTAAAAACACATAAAATACATGACCTGTTATATATAAGTAAAAATAAGTTGAAAATATTATAAAGAAAAAACCCCGAAAATCTACATGCACACACACATCACATACATCCCTTTGTATACAACATTTGTCTACATCCTTTTGGTAGCTGCACCTGACTGCTTGCTAATGAGTTTGATTGAAAGAGGGATAAAAGTGTTTAAAATGGTTGAGCCTGCACAGCGGGACTCTGTACCTTCTGCCTGACGTCAACGGAACATACTCTGGAAACAGGGCATGTGATGAGTCTGAAAGAATACCATTTACCTGCCTGATAGTGGCCTGTATAGTGTCTTGCGACATGAGTGGAGCAGGGGTCCCCATGATCTTACTCTCCATCTTCACCAGGTTATTATTTTATTTTTTTAATTTTATTTTACCTTTATTTAACCAGGAAGTCCCATTGAGATGCGGAATCTCTTTTGCAAGGGAGACCTGGCCAAGGTAGCAGCCATACAACGTCCAAACAACATAAAACCCGTACATGATACACAATTAACAATAAAACACAATGACAACTATTCAACCATAATGGCATCAAGAAAAACGGTGACATTCCGCCTTCACTGCTTCTCCATTATACTTTTAAAATCATTAACAGAAATGTATGTATGTATGAATTATGAATCATAGTCTGTGATCTGACTGTCAAAAACTCAGATTAAAGGTTAATGTGTCTATTTAGTGTGACCCCTGACCCCTTGATAAGAAGCATCACAAGCATTTAGAAACATCTGACATGAGTAGAATGAAATATGGTATAAATCATCAGAAAATTAATGCAATAATTCTCATATTGTTTGAACAGAATGGTTAAAGACATGTTCAATGCACAGAAGCTCTTTTTTTTCCATGATGCTTTTTTTTTTTTAAATGCTGTACACTTCTGTTATATGTGGAGATTGTATCTTAACCCTTTTATGCACAAATTAGGAGAACCTTAATCAAAGTTTTTTTCCTGAGTGTTTTTATTTCTCTTTAGACATGAAAAAAACAATGCAATTGAAAATTTTCTTATGAAAAATAAATAAATAATTAAACAAAAACTATATAACAAACAAAAAATAAAGTTAAAAAAAGACATACAACTACTACTACTAATAATAAAAATGATCTTATGAACCTATTTTACATGAAGTTGCAAAAATGTCCATTCAGCTGGACACCTTGCATTTAATTTTTAAAACGAAGAAACATGTATTTACAGATAAATTGTGTGAAAACTAGGGGGGGGGGGGGGGGGGGGGGGGGGCGCTTGTAGTTCTGGGGGTGAGAATATGCTCAGGGGAGATCTACACAATTTTACCAATTCGTGTCAGAAAAGATATGTAGTGTCTTAAAACTTGAATAAAGATATGTGCAAAAACAAACAAACAAAAAAATCCATGAATATATAAGAGAACAGCTGTAGAATAGCTGTCCACTGTAGTGACCAGTACACATGAAAGGGTTAATACAGAAACTGATAAATGCATATATGTGTAGTCATTATAACTTTACTGAACCAAAAAACCTATTGTTGGCCATGGACTTTTGTACAGGACTGTATTTATGTTGCATAACTGAGTGCCTCAGCATCCTCATATCCCAGCATCTTTGTAAATACGTTGCATTATTCATTTGTTATAGGTATCCTGAAGCTCTGACTGACCCCAGCTACAAAGGTCAGATCCTCACCCTGACCTACCCCATCGTTGGGAACTACGGGGTACCCAACACCCAGGAGCTGGATGAACTGGGCCTGAGAAAACACGTGGAGTCAGATCGCATCCAGGTACTGAAGAGTAGTTTGGATTTTGTGAAAGTCATAGTGTAGCGTTGAAGTCTATGAAAATTCCTGCTTTGGTTGCCCTGAATGTTTGATTCTGTTGTGCAGTAGTTACCAGCTGCATAACTGTTGCATAACAGCAGTTAGTAATACCCCTGAGTACTAACACAATAACATTCTTAAGGTTATGAACTTACAAAACCAGCTCTTTAAATATGTCACCATGCAGCTGGCATTATTTGCTTTATATCTTTTTACCCTCGGCCTTCGCCTGCAGGTTATTGTCATCAGTTCGTCATCCGTCCGTCTGTCGTCTATATGTGCGGAAACTTTGCCGTGGACTGAGGGCTGAGGGTTTTCAAGTGCGGGCATGTTATGTTTTATGTCTTATGTTCATGACCAAAGCTAGTTTTCTTGCTACTTTAAAAAAGACAGGGTAAAATTCCATGTATTTTTTTTGAAGATACTTGACGAATAAAAGCGATTCTTTTTTTTTTTTAATCAATGTATTTTTATTCATTTTCAGTTTTTCAAACATACAAGAAGTAAGACAAACACTGAGACATATAACAAAAGAATAAGACACCACAAAAAAAAAATTCCACTATGTAATTACCCAATCACTTTGTATACAGAACACATTAACCGGAGTTGAGGTGCATTGCCAGCTGTTCTACATAAGAAATAAAAGGATGCCATACCACATTAGAATAAAAGCGATTCTGATATTTATTATCTTCTCCAGCTTTTCAAAGTTTTTGTCCAAAGATATGGCAATAAAAGTCCAAAATTATGTGAAATCATATGTTTGTCATTAAAAAACATAATGTTTTCTTATCGCTATGTGTGCCTAAGTCGTGCAAGAACAAAGCTGCCACTCTACATGTATCAACAACTGTTTAATATGCAGATTTCATGGATACATTTCTCTACTAACAACATGTTTTTGGCTGTCCAGGCCTGTTGTGATGTAACACACTCAGAATACTCTTGCTATGTTGGCTTGTTAAGATTTTATGGCAGCACTTGACACTTCACACCTCGGGGCAGGATTTGCAGTAGCATTAGTTTGACCTGTTCGCGTAATGGACTAATCTTTGACATGTGCAGGTTTCTGGTCTTCTGGTTCAAGACTACAGTCATGAGTACAGTCACTGGAACTCGGTCAAGTCTTTGGGTCAGTGGCTACAAGAGGAGAAGGTCAGTATTCGAGCAATTTCGTGCAATTTGAGAGAGTTGAGTCTTTGTCTGCCTCTGTGAACTTACAATTTTTACATTCATTTTTTATTTTTAAGGTTCCTGCTCTGTTTGGAATAGACACCAGAATGCTGACGAAGGTCATCAGAGACAAGGTGCTTTAAATACTGCAATCTGAGCTGCTACTTTTTTCTTTTCTTTTTTTTTTTTTTAAACCAACCCTTGCTAGATCACTGATGGTTGGTTACGTCTTCTCCTCAGGGTACAGTTTTGGGGAAGATTGAATTTGACGGGAAACCTGTTGAGATAACGGACCCCAACCAGAAAAATTTAGTCGCTGAAGTTTCAACCAAGGTGACGTCTATCTACCACTTTTATTTACATGTCCAGAACTGTTTTTTTTTTTTTTTCTTCTTCACATAAATCAAGGACAACAGTTCAACTCAGATCACACTGTCTTTGTTTATGCCCAATGTGGTGTCTATAAACGATAATCTCTATGTTTTTTTTGTTCTTCTACCTACCAGGAAACCAAAATCTTCGGAAAAGGAAACCCAATCAAAGTGGTTGCTGTCGATTGTGGGATTAAACACAACATTATCCGCCTGCTGGTTAAGGTGGGAATGAAGATAAATGAGGAGGGAGTAGAAAAACCTCCTCGCACCCTCATTAGATTACACACTTAGAAATGTAGTTTTTATGACTTCGCCCCAAATAACCTGCCCTGCACAAATATAGAGATAGTGGTTAGCACACTGTCACATGTTTTTTGCAACCTGACCTAGAAAATATGAGATGGTAATGCGAAGTCTAATGAGCTCATGAAATCAACAGCCATCCTGTAGTATGTGTTTGAGGCAAAGAGCGGCGGCTTCTCTCAGGTTTCTGATGCATTGGTCATTCATCAAATCCTTTATTTAACCCTTTCATGCGTAGTGGTCACTAGAGTGGACAGCTGTTCTATGGCTGTTCTCTTGTATATTCATGGGCTTTCTTTGTTTGTTTATTTATTTCGAATATTGCAATAAAGTCAAGCACAAAAAATTATATAAAAAAAACAACGTAAACCATTCGGAAAGGAGTGGGATGAAGTTTAATTTATAATCTCCCGCCCCCTCACTCCATCCTTCTACCTACCCTAAATTCATGTCAGATTCCATAAGTAACTCAAAAATCCTCACATAGACTAATTTCTGACTAAGGATAAAGCACAAAATTGCTGTCCATATCAAGGATAGACTGTCCATTTTACAGCAGCATTTCACATTAAAATAAACTCTGTCCTTTCCCTAACAGTAATGGTGCACATATCAAAGCAAAAATAAACTCTCTCCATTTCTTAACAAGAATACGCATATTAAAAAACAAAAATAAACTCTGTCCATTTCTTAACAAGAATATGCATATTAAAAAAAACAAAAATAAACCCTGCCCATTTCTTAGCAAGAATACGCATATTAGGAAACAAAAATAAACTCTGTCCATTTCATAACAAAAATACACAGATTAAAAAACAAAAATAAACTCTGTCCATTTCATAATAAAAATATGCATATTAAAAAGCAAAAATAAACTGTCCTTTTCATAACAAAAATACACATTTAAAAAAATAAGAATAAACTTTGTCCATTTCATAACAAAAATACACATATAAAAAACTAAAATAAACTCTGGCCATTTATACATCTATTAAAAACCAAAATTAAACTCTGTCCTTTTCATGACAATAATACACATTGTTGTTTTAGTTCCGTACCAGCCCACACAGTAGATGCTCATGCACCATCCCATACACTGCAATGCATACCATTACTATAACTTTGCTGTCCTTGATAAACCTGATCTGCACTAACATGTTTGAGTATAAATTGATTGCTTGTTATTGTTATTAGACTGTAATTAACAATTTTTTTTTTAAACCAAAAAGTTTTTTTTTGCATATTATCTCCATGGAGTGAGTAACGACTAGTATTAGTGTGTTAAAATGTGAGAAAACATCAGATTAGCAGCAGTAAAAATGTTTTTATTTCATAGTTTTCACTCAGTATATCAATAAATGCATGTTTCTTTGCTTCAAAAATTAATGGTGTCCAGCTGAGTGTACATTTTTGCGAATCCATGAAAAATAGGTTCATAAAAAAAATTCAATCACATTGTTTTTTTCATGCCTAAAGAGGAATAAAAACACTCAGGAAAAAAAATATAGATTAAGGTTCTCATAATTCATGCATAAAAGGGTTAATCCTTATGGTTCAATAATGTTTTTTGTATCAGACAAATCTTACTTCAGCAGTGATCTGTGATTAGCATTAGCTAGTGTTAGTTTTATATTGTAAAAAGTTAGTCCATTTTATGTAATGGTAACACTTCTGTTTTGCAGTATAGCAATATTGTCTGTGAGCCCAGTTATATGACCATAAAAATCTGATAACTGGAGAGTAATCAGATAGTTGTAATAATCAATGTGTCACATTTACATTGCACTTCAGACATAGCCTCATCGAAAAAACTTGGTTTGGTTGTTTCGAAGTCCATTATCAGATTTCTATTTATGTACGTAGTTATGTTTTACTATGGCACTTCTGTTTTCTACGTTTTGGTTTTTTTTTTTTTACACATGCGCAGATGTAAAACAACAAAATAAATCAGATTAACCTGTATACATGTATGAAAACACTAGAGTATTAAGGAGGAATCCAGCTGTGTTAAACTGATTTATCATTATCAGATTACTGTTATCTAAAAAAGTATATTAAATTATCCTGTTTACACGATAACTTGAATAATCTGTCAACTCCAGAAATCCAATAATGATCAGAGTATTAGTGTGCATTTAAATGTGCTCAGTGTTGGAAAGCTTTGTACATATATGAAGTACTGGAAGTTCTGGTCATTAAGGGCTATACATTAACAGAACATGATGAGCAATATCATAACAATGTCTTTTTTTTTTTTTTTGTGCTGCAGCGGGGTGCAGAAGCCACCTGGTGCCATGGGACCAGGACCTTCTAAGTCTAGATTACGATGGTCTGGTTCATCTCCAATGGACCAGGAGATCCGGCTCTGGCTTCGACCTCTTGTCCAAAATGTCAGGAAGGTCTGTATGGAGTTATGCAGGTGTTTGAGTTATAGAAGAAAAGTTTGTAAGACACACCCAAAATTATTACCTTCTCCAGGATGGCCCTCTCACCGTGATTACGTAAACCGCTATTTTGCAATACTTGAAATAATTGTGATTGTTAATAATAGTTGCTCTGTCATTTGAGTGGCACTAGTCAGTCAGAATGATTTAGTCAATAGTTTATATCATAGCTGCTGAATGTCCTTTTTTCATTATGCTCTTTTTTTTTTGTCCATTGTACATATTTTATGTATGATTTATAATTTTGTGTAAAGGTCCAACATTAGGCTTTGTAGATTTGAATCATTTCTTATCTACGTTGTTGAATTTTTATAACAAAAGATATATGCAAATGTAGTGATTTTTTTTTTTTGTATTTTATTTTTTATTTGTTCTAGTATAAGATACAAAACAACAGAGAAAATGTCACAGGTACATTCAGACATTTGCATACTGTTTACTGTCCATAGATTGAATGAAAAAGTCCCATTTTTTTCCAATACTTTACACTCTTGTGTTGTAGGCGGAGATAATAGGTCATCATTTCCATTAATGGATATGATTGACAGTTTTTATCACCAAGAAGATTGAGGGAGGGTCCTTTTTTTAGTCAGTATTTGGTGATGGCTTTTTTACCTGCAGCGAGCAGTATTCTAAACAGATATACATCACTTTTACATAATTCCTCAGGGGGAATGCTAAAAAACAAAGTAGCCATTGACATGTCAAAATGAACACCAAAAACTAATACATCAAATGGATCATATCTCCCCTAAAGCCAACAATACCAGGACAGGACCAGAATACATGTGCTTGATCTGCCTCAAGTGATCCGCACGTCCGTCCAGCACAAAAATGTGGGTGATTTCATTGAAGGAAAAGTGATTGTTGGTGCTTCACTGGGTCAAAAAACACCAATGTAAATGTGTATAAAGGAAATGGGTGCCCGTCAAATAAAAGGTTGAAAGGGACTGTTGCAAGAACTATATATATATATATATATATATATATATATATATATATATCTATATATATATATATATATATATATATATATATATATATATACACTGAACAACAAAAGAAACGCAAGTATGTTCGGTATTGGTTTATATGGGAGTTTTATTATGAATATTTGTTTCATATGAGATATTTATATCCAGCTGTGAAATTTACAGTGGGTCACTCTTGCTGTCCTTGTAGCACTGAGTTGATGGGCCAAGCGAATATGGCAATCCTGATTATGGGTGGTCACACGTGGTCTTCCGGATCTTGGTCTGTCCAGAGTGGTCCCTGTGTCACGGAATCGTGTCCTCAGCCTACTGATGGTGGACTTGTGCACTTGCAGACGTTGCGAGCCATTAAACCAGCATCAAGCATACCAATGGCGCGTTCTCTCAGATTATCGTTAAGGCGAGGCATCGTGGTAATGCAGTAACTTTTGAATCTTACCATTTCTTTTTATAGCCCCCGGATAAACAAAGGGAATTGCCACTCCCATTTGTTGCTCCCACTACCATATCACTCAAAATGTACCACACCTCTGATACCTTGTGCACGTGCTCAACACCACTCGTGGTCGTGTTTGCCTGCAAACACTCGTTCCAATGGTTACAACTCACTTATTGTAATGTGTATCTCAGTTGACAACTCAACAGGACAGCTGAACTCTTGCCTAAATTAACGACACAAACTTGCGTTTCTTTTGTTGTTCAGTCTCTCTCTCTCTCTCTCTCTCTCTCTCTCTCTCTCTCTCTCTCTCTCTCTACATATATATATATATATATATATATATATATATATATATATATATATATATTATATATATATATATATATATAATATATATATATATATATATATATATTATGTGTGTGTGTGTTTATATCAGGCTGTTTATTCTGGCATTACTTAGGACTGCAAAAACTACAGGCAATGTTCAAAAACTAAGAAATTCTTTTTTTTTTTATTTTTTTTATTGGTATTTTAGCAAGTTTTAACAACAAACACAACAACAAACTAGTCCCCACCACAGTCAAAGAAAATGTAATATAATTCTAATACAATAAAGTCTGTGCTTTATATGTATATGCCCAAACTTGAGCTACTACTACAGTATTGACTTATAATGAACAGAAAGACACTAATATTGTGAATTGCCATAATTTGCCATGATAATTAGCCCCATCTCCTAGAAGGGAATATGAACTCTCCCATTACATCTGTCAGAAGGATTAGACAAAAAGTAGTCCACTCACTGAATCATTTTTTTTGTTTCTTTCATGAAACCTTGTGAAAGTGCAGGGCATGGACTGAGGACAAACCGCTTACATTTTTAATCCTTCATAAAAACCCATGAAAACAAATGGAGGTTGGGAGTTTTTTCAGTATAACATTGTCTGGTTTGATTGATGCAGTCTTTAAGAATAAGGGATTAATGAGGGATTGTCATTGTCCTTCCTTTTGTTATACATGTTATACAAGAACAACCTCTGAGATGCGATTACACCCTCAAAATGGAATCTTCTAGCATCTTATTATATAGTTT